>NW_013952548.1:1206351-1208420 GCF_001266775.1 Austrofundulus limnaeus
GGTGTGAACATACGTCCAAGCAGTGCGTCCAACTTGAGGCGTTTTGCGCGTTTTGGCAGCTCAAAACGCTCTCGTGTGCACGAGCCATAAGACTACAACTCTGCTTCCTGGTCTGGTTCCTGGGTTGTCAATAATTCAGTGGTCAACAAAATCAGCTAAACTCTTAGAAAGGGGAGCGGCTCCAGCCAAAGTGGGATGGATGCCATCTCTCCGCGTCAGATCAGGTTTTCCCCAAAAAACAACTCCAGTTGTCTACGTGTTTTCAGAACACCACCTGGACACCCAGCGGTTAAACGTGTCTTCACTGGTCACTAACCTAAACTCAACCCCCCACAACCAGAACTGCACTCATGGGGACCAGACTTTTGTCACCATAAATGGTCAAAGATGGTCCCTGCAGGTAAAGAACAGAACCACGCACACAGACAGAACTGAATCTGGTCCTGCAGGAAGCAGGAAATGTAAAGAGCTGTTAGTCAGCAGAGAAAAACAAGTCTCCGACTCCTGTTCTCACAAACAGAAGCAGCAGACAGACGTCCAGCCGTCTTTTTGTCCCGCAGCAGACAGCTGGAGCGCTCTCAACAGGTCGACTCGTCCCCCGAGGGCCTGTGGGGGTCAGGTTTTCTGCTGCCGACACCCCTCCCCGGGCTCCTGAGGGATGAGGATCTCCAAGCTGCCGTACCTCTGGAGACGAGGCAGATGCTGGTTACTGATGGGAGGTCCGAGGGTGGGGGGTTCTCGTGGCACACGTGTGTCACATGCCTGTAAATAATCCAGACAGAGAGGGAGCAGCGTCCCATCTGCTGCCTCTGCTCCGGCCACAGACATCCAGGACGAAACATCTCATCCGTCACACGACTCCATCAGTTTTACTCAGAAAACAACAAAACGCTGACTTCCAGACAGAAAAACGTGTTTGTTTAAGTCCTTCTGTTGTTTTATTCCAGCTTTAATAGTCSTTAAAATCAGTGTTTGTTCCTAATATTCAACATGTGACAAGAAAAGCGAACAGAAAACAGCAGGGAACTGTGGTTCTGCTGAAGTTAGCAGCCAGTAAAAAACTTATTTCTGTGACTAAAGATGATTGATTCACTGAACCAGYTCCTTCAGACGTGTCGGCTTTCTGCAGTTTGAACTGGAGCTTTGGTTTTATTAGGTTTYATTAAAAACATGAAATACATACAGCTTCAGAGCAGTTTAAAGTTTGTTTACCTTGTTTGTATGAACCATGCTGTAGCACTTCCTGCTCACTATTTTTTTGTCACTTCAGTAGAAAACGAAACCAAATATTAGTTTATTTAGTTTATTTATTTCTTCATCATCAGTGACTTTTTTTTCTGCTCATCTTGGGGCTACTTCCTGTAAAAATATGAACAATATTTCTGCTGGAATAATCATAAAATGTGAAAGATGGCAGCAGAAAGGTTCATAAATCATATTTACAGGACCTCTTGACCCGACAGCAGCAGAGATATCTACCACAGGTAAGATAATAACTCACTTTTTTACGTACAGTGCCCTGAGACAACGTGTATTGTGACTTGGCGCTATATAAATAAACTGAATTGAATTGAACTCTTCAAAACCTTTCTATTGAACCCAACTTTGTCCTGTTAAATGAGCAAAACTACAATTTGATTTTTCAATYAACTGTTGAAGTTGTCAAAAAGAAAAAAATAAGTAGGTCCTCTMGYTGSGTTCTTCTTTAGTGAAARYTTTCGTCTCTCCTCCAAGAGACTTCTTCAGTCTGAGGAGTTTCAGCTGAACTCAGCCTTAAGAGCACTGCCTCCACATGGACAAACAGGTTAGTCACATGCAAAAGAGGGCCATCGCCTAACGATAGGCTTGATTAGTTCTATTGTTCATAGAGAGTCATGGGCCCCATCATCTGGGTTTGGATACTTCAGCTGTGGTTCTTTGGTGTCGTGTCATGTGTATGTAGTGAGTGCAAGCGGGGCTCGACGTCCCCTTGTTTTTGTCCCTCCCTCCCTCTTTGTGTTGGTATCGTTGGGACGCTGATTCACACCTTTTGCTCACAGGGGGTGGAGTCATACTTGCAATAATAGCAT
>NW_013952548.1:1211148-1212699 GCF_001266775.1 Austrofundulus limnaeus
CACACACACCACCCCCAACCCCTCGGCACACACCCGGTGTCATGACGCTCCCTTGAGGTCCCCCCACCATCACCCACGCCTCCACAAAACACACGCGAGCACGCGGGTGGGTCTATATAAAAGCTCTGTGCGTCTTTACGCAGCAGAACCAGAACAAGGACGCAGCATCCTGAGTGGACCGGACCTGGAGGACTCAGGACTCAGTTTATTTTTCCCCCTCTCTCGGTCTTGAAGATTTTGGATTTATTTTTGCTCGTGCTGGATGTGGACATCTGTTTGGACTGATTTGGATCTGGAGTAAAATGGCCCACCTGAGGTACCTGCTGGTTCTGGCCTTGGTTAACGCGGTAAGTGTTGTTGCGTTCTTGTTTTGGATTAAAACTCGATCCGAGYGTCTGACCCGGTTCTGCTGCAGGTTCTGTCCTCCGGGGTGTTCGAGCTGAAGATCCATTCCTTCCACACGGCCCAGCGCATGTGCCGGAGACACAGAGACTGTCACATCTTCTTCAGAATCTGCCTCAAACACCCAGAGGACGTCATCTCAGCRGAGCCGCCCTGCACCTTCGGAACCGGACACACTAATGTGATCCGGGCCGACCACACGTCCATCTCCAGCAGTGCTCCCATCAGGGTCCCGTTTCACTTCAAATGGCCGGTAAGTGGACCTCAGAGCAGTTCAGAACCTGCGGGCTGTGGGTCTGGACTCATGGGTTCTCCTTGTTCTCTGCAGGGAACCTTCTCTTTGATCATCGAGGCCTGGAACACCGAGTCTCCAACAGAATACACAGGTACGCTTCCAGCCCTCAGCTCACCTTCACACCTGTGGAGCAGACACTAAAGACCCTCCTCTCCCCTCAGATAACCACAACAACCTGGTGAGTCGCCTGGCCACCAGGCGGAGGCTGGCCATCGGGGAGGACTGGTCCCAGGACGTCCACTTCGGGGAGCAGAGCGAGCTGCGCTACTCCTACCACGTCTTCTGTGACGAGTTCTACTTCGGGGACGGCTGCGCGGACTACTGCCGGCCCAGGGACGACACGCTGGGCCACTACACCTGCGATGAGGAGGGGAACCGCGTCTGTCTGCAGGGCTGGAAGGGAAACTACTGCTCTGAGCGTGAGTCCGACACCCGGGTCCTGCCCCAGTGCCCACAGGCAACAGGTTGTCTGACTGAGACATGGGCAGACAGACCCGAGTTTATCTGAACATAAAACAACCTGTAATCTGGGTCCATTAGAACAGGATTAATACAGACAAACATGAAGACAAAGAACCTTCAAGGTGTTAAAACCCAGAAAAAACCCCCATTTAATTAAAAGCAGAGAAAACAGTTTATTAAATAAATAATTAGAATCATTGGAGACATGATGATCATCAAATATTATTGGTTTTGATATAAATACAATTTTGATCTAAATCCATCCAGAAAACAGATTATTTCAGATTATAAAACATCCATCCATCCATCCATCCATCCATCCTCTATACCCGTTTATTCCTTTCAGGGTCACTGGTGCCCATATCCAGCAGTCACAGTGCGAGGGGTGGGGT
>NW_013952548.1:1213743-1216618 GCF_001266775.1 Austrofundulus limnaeus
ACAGCAATTATGCTGAGTCAGGCTTGATTTTTAGTAATCTTTTCCTGTTAAATCAATAAATCAAATCAAATCAATCCCTCAGCTCCACAAGATGCAGACAATAGATTTGTTGCTGCGTAAAGTTGTGCGTAATTTGTGGATCACTGTCAGCTGTTCTGCAGGGTGATATCACCACAAGAAGAATTGAGGACAGCGTGTTTTTTTTTTGTTTGTTTTTGAATCACACCGAAAAAATTACAGTCAGGTATTTTACTGRAGTTCTGAGTCGGAGCCATGCAGCTGAATGAGAGACTTCATGATTCTYAAATATAAATCACACCGCGGCAGAAACTTGCGGCWCTGCAACTTGTTTCTTCACATCAACTATTTAATAAACATTTTTCTAAGTTCTACCAAACTCCTAAGTTTCTGTAGTGTCTAAAAGTGGAGGCCTCTTCTCAGGAATGCACAGATGTACTATGTCTCTCTTAGACACCAGCTTCAGAYCTCGGCACATGTTACCATATTAGAAAAGGAATGCTTAAGGTATGCCGTGACAAAATTTATGGTACATCTGTTGGACTGCACTGTGAAACCTATAAAAAGGCTTGTACGACCCTACCCTTCGCCTTCGTCTTCATCTTTTTACCTGGTGATTCATTTGGCTTAGAAGGCCACAATTTGGGTTTTTGGCTGTAAATCTCCTGGACTGCACAATAAAGATTCTTGCTGTTCAACCAGCCTGTTTCAGAGTTTCTCTCTTCAGGAGCAACAACACAGTTTGCAGAGCTGAGAAGACCCGGTTTTAACACCTCATTTCTCTGTGTTTACAGTTATTTAATAAAGATGTGGAAATGTCTCCCAGCCTCATGCGCCGCTGAAGACAGCAGCTTCACACACGCGCGCACACACCAACACCCACACACACCTTTGCAAGTTGCAAACTCATTTTTTACACCCCACTAATTATTTAGAGAGTTTTCTCACTCATTCTCCATTTAATGTATATTTTTTTCCTGCGCACTCCTTTATGCACGAGGCCCCAGCAGAAGCACAAATAAAATATGTAAAGTCGATATAAAATCAAAAGTTTGATTATGTAGTGAAATTAAATATCTYACAGTGATCATTACGCTGTGTTGCTATAATTTCTCACTTCATCCGTCTCCAGCTTCCTGTCTCCAAAATGAATGTCCACCTGGGTCAGAGCTGGCTGAGGGAGGGACTGCATTTTCACATCAAGTTTGGATTTTATAAATCACAACCTTTGTGTGAAAAGTGGCGTGCACAAGTTCCTGGGCTCATTTTGTGCGTACACAAGCTTTATAAATCTGACCCCTGATCATTTCCCGGTGTTTCACAGATTTAAAGTACTTGATTTAACTCAATTTTATTGAAGGGTATATTTAAATATTTTCACAATCCTCTCCTTCTAATAACGATCTATTCCTCTTCACTGATATTGCTTATACTGTGAACTGTAACTAACATTTTAGCTATCATTTCTGCTTTGTCCCCATTTATATTTTCAATTATTTCTCCATCATGTAAAACTGGATRACCAGTCTTATTCCATCATCATCAAGCAAACTTTACTTATTTCAGTTTCTCTTCCAACTGAACTACAAAACCCTCTAATATTATCTTTCTTACAATAATTTGGAGTTTTATATTCCATAAAAGATTGAGCACTGTGATTCATTTTAATGTTTTAAAAGCTTTAATTTTTATCCTCTCCTTGGAATTTAAGCATTATTTTAAACACTTCTCCCACAGACCTTTTACAAACTAGTTTTTCCACTTCCCTCATCTGAGCMAATTTCCTCCAAACTGTTTTGAGTTACCTGCCCAACTTTGCCCTTGTCGCCTATTTCTCCCCACCTCCCCCATTCACCTCAACGCAATCATTACCATCAATTGCATCTTCACTTTGTACTCGAGTCACCATCCAGTCCAGTCGATCACCACCAAAGATTCAAAAAAGTTTTTTTTGTTGTRGTTTTGACACATCCCGCTTGTGGAGTCTGTTCGGCCCATCCACCAGAACCCACAGAATCATCTGCTGGAAGCTTCAAGAACGGCACAACCACCTCTCGCCCTGCAGGAGGAGCTGCAGGATATAAAAGAAAAGCGAGCAGAGTGGACAGACTGAAATCTTGTCATTTCTGACCAAAAATCCACCATCGTTATGGCTGCTGCTTATACTATACTGTAACTATCATTATCTCAGTACTTGTCTCTACAACCATCAGATATAAGATCCATTCTGCTGTGACACGAACCAGAAAGTGTCTCAAAATTGAGCAGCACCAAGTAACTCGACTCATAGACTAAATACAAAGGTGAGTGAATTTTATTTACAGGTGAGACCAGGATCCGGGCCTGAAAGAGTGTGAAGCCAGGTCAAGTTGTAATGGTTGTAGCAATAGTATTTAAATTATTTTACTTACAGGTATCTGGGAATGGCACAGCGAGGAGAGGCGTCCAAACTTTCAAGTMCTAAACTTCAGGCAGAGTGACCCAGAACCAGAAGAGCAGGTGGGTATCCAGGTAGATCAAGGTGGTTATCAGGCAGGACTGGCTGAGAACTAGCCTGGTTAAAACCAGACCCCGTCCTTCACTTTGCTTCGTACAGAGGGTCTGGACTTGATGCATAGAGAATCGATTTCTTGCAGGAGGCGTGGCCTCTGCTGAAGCATGTGTGTGTTGTCGGTGTGAAGGAGGCTAAGCTAAGAAGCTAACCAGAAATCGCGTGTGCTGTAAACCAGTGGTTCCCAAACTTTTTATCTTCTGACCCACAAAATATGTATTGCAAAAACCTGGTCTGAGTACACGAACTTAGTTAATAACCCTAAAAACACAGGCTTTTTGACAATCTAAACAGCTTGTACACAAA
>NW_013952548.1:1216702-1217846 GCF_001266775.1 Austrofundulus limnaeus
CTGCCAGCGAAATCCATCTCAAAGGGAGAAGTCCCAGACGGAGCAGAGAAGGGAAACTAGAATTGAGCGGAGCTGCGTAGGAAGGCAAGGGCCAGGCTAGCTGAGAACAGGTGATCCTTAGAACAGGTGAGCTTCCAGAGGCCAACTCTTGCAAGACACGTGGCAAATGAGGGAACACAGGCATAAACAAGGTAAGTAACTCGGGTTAAACTGTGTGAACAGAGTGGCTGTTTACTACCATAATGGTGCGATGCTTCAGCAAAGACCAAGTCACTGAGAGGGCCTTAAGAAGAGTCAGGAGTTCATCAGACAGGATCAACCAAAAGCTGTCACTCATCAGTCAGGACTCAGGCAGCAAAAAACACCCATCTTCACGTGCTGGTCTGATCACCTGCAGGTCAACGCTCCTGCTTTATTTTCCATCTGTTAAAGCATAGTGAGAACTAGTAGACAGTAACTATAGAGACATCTCTAACTCTCCACCATCACATACTTGACCTTAAATCTAGTCTAAACTCAACTCACATCTTAATCTAAAACCTAAACCCAACACAAAAATGGAGATCCACCATCTTAGAACCAGTCTTTGGTCCCCATTAGGACTATTGGTCTTGACAAGGTAGGTGTGTATATTGGAAACTGTCATGAATAGGTAACAACCCCCCCCCCCCACATACACACACACACAGACACACACATACACACATCCTAGTACTTCCATCAAACTGAGGACTTTGTACTGACTTCCATTTATTTTTGTAACTTAATTTATGCCCAACCCAGACTAGTCTAGTCTATTCTATTCCTAACCATTACTTGTCTACCCCTAACCCTAAACATTACTAGTCTATTCCTAACCGTTAATAGTCTAATCCTAATCCTAAAAATTTCTAATCTGTTAATTTCTCTAACCATTAGATAAATGAATAGACTAGTACTGGTTAGAGTAAGTAATAGATTAAAATAGTTGGTGTTAGGAATAGACTAGTAAAGTTTAGGGTTAGGATGCTAACCCTAACCTTAGTTACCCTAAAACTAACCTAATCTAAATTCACACCTTGGTCCTAAACCTAACCATCCTGGTAGATGGAAGCAGATTTTTATCAAGAATGTCTCTGTACATTTTTCCACTCATCCTTCCTTC
>NW_013952548.1:1219044-1220300 GCF_001266775.1 Austrofundulus limnaeus
GGGGGGGGGGGGGGGGGCTTTAAAATGAGAGGTTAGAAAAAAGGTGAAGCAGACGTGAACAGGAAGAGAGAAAACAACGTGTAGGAAACGAGAACACAAAGGCAGAAGTGCAAGTGGTTTGTGTTAATGTCATGAAAGAGCAGTGGAGGTGCTCACACAACAAACCTGAGAGGACCAGAGACGAGTTCATGACTAGAACACTTTGAAAGAACCCGAGTCACTGGATCTGGACTGCAGCTTTAAAAATGGGGTAAGTTTGTTTCTGACAACAGAGATGAAGTTTCTAAAAAAATGTTTGAGGCTTTAAACCAGTTCAGCTTCACCCAGAACTCAAATGGTGCTGTTTTTAAGTTCACCCTGCAAGTCTTTATGTCAGCAAACTTCACTTATTTTTCTACAGATTCAGAAAGTCTTCAGGGCTTCTGAAGCCATTCACGAAAATATCTAACTTGTCTACGTTTCCTGTTGTCAGCATCAGCTGCAGTTCAGAGCAGGTGCTCTACTTTTACAGTTGATGCACATTACGCAGTGACGCTTTGTTTTTTTCCTGACAAAACAAGGTTATTTGCAGTAAAAACGCTAAATCTGCATTTTCATAGCTRACAGTTTAGAAAAATGGGGATGTAATAAAGTGTCAAATAATGTGCTTGCCATATTAGGAAGTGTTTGAACTGAACACAGGAAGTGGTCAGAACAAGAAAAAGCCTCTTCAACAGGAAGCAGATTTCCCACAGACTAAAGACATCGTACAAACCAGCGTGAGAAACATCTGAGCTAAATCAAGCTAACACGTCAGATGGAGGGTGTGTGTGTGACCGATCCGTTCATAAACAAAGTTTRTGAACTCAGCTCTCCTCTCTGTCTAAGTGTCATCAGGGTCTTTGTATGTTTTGAATTTTAAAAACACTCATCTCCTGGATGAGAGATAACTCCACCTCTTAATTTAATGCTCCCAAATATGAAAAACAACAACAAAACCCATCAGTGTGTAACACTGTTGCAGCCTGACMTTSATCATGTTCAACCTTCAAAAAACAMGTTCTTTGGTCCAGGAGATCTTTAAATCTCAGTTGGATATTTTTTCTGATGAAATAAATGTTAAAATAGATAATTAAAAGACAGAGAAAATACACTTGTATTGCATCACTACAAAGTCTGTTCCAAATAACTGTTTAGAGCACGTCTCAAACACAAGGGGTGACTCCTGTGTGGCCCGCCGGGTGTGTGTGTGTGTGTGTGTGTGTGTGTGTGTGTGT
>NW_013952548.1:1223063-1226600 GCF_001266775.1 Austrofundulus limnaeus
ATATATTCATCCACAGAGTTGATGTGATCAGTGAAATGTTGGACTTCCTGGGCTTTAATTTTAACCCAGGTGTCGTCAACATATCTGAACCAATGGCTCAAAACAAACAAACAAAACAATTTTTTTCTTTTTGATTTTTTACCTGGATTACTGAGATGTATCAGGACATGAACTAGAAAAGGTTTCAGCTCTTCAGTGGATTTGATCATTGGAGCTCTGTGAGACAGACCATGGAACAGAGGAAACATTTTCTTTGCATGGTGAAATTAACCAAAACTAATGTTTTATCTGTCAGTGATCCTCACAGATGGAGGAGGAGGGGAGTCCTCAGGTAGCTGCCTGAGGTCCGGTGAGCAAGAAACAATGAGGAAGGAATGAGCTGATGTGAACTCTGTCAGGTGGAGAGGCCAGGGCAAGAAGATCTTCAGATCTGAGACAGAATGGTCCAGGGGATCCACAGATGCAGTGAGGGGATGAACAGAGGGGAGTGAATGGCAGGTCTTGTGGGAGAGGCAGGTTCAGGTTAGGTTCCTGGTTTGCAGGTGAGCGAGGAGGAAAAAAAGCTCAGATCTCTCTGAAGATGGTCCAATATCAGAAAATGAAACTGCTGAAGGTGAGTGAATGTCAGGTATTAGATCAGACAAGAGTGAGGACTGCTGCCACTTCCTCCTACAAGGCACAGGAAACTGGATCTGAAGAAGGCAGAGGTAACAGTTTAGGGTTATGACTCAGAAACCCACAATCCCAGTGTTAATCCATTTATTAATCAATAAATGCAGGGGTCAGAGTACTGTGAAACAGCAGACCTCTCAGCTTCCCCTCATAAAAACGAACCCCGGTGTGGTGAGGACTTGAACTGGTTCCTCCTAGTCCCCCTCTGTGACACTGGGTCTAAAAGAGCCCTCCTGGACTCTCCTGGACCAGATAATAATCCAGACCTGATGGTCCACCAGCAGGTCTGTGTGGCCTCACTTCTTCCGGTCATGGTGCTGCTCCAAAGCTGACCCTGAACTTCCCTCAGCTGTTGATCGTTACACCTGAGGAAACCATCACACCTCACCTGTTCTGAACTCACCTGCTCATCCAACACTGTTAGAAAYAACAAAAGAGTCTGTTGGACAATAAACATGGAAAACATTTGTTTGAAGAAGTTCACAAACCAAATGGAGTCATATTTAATGCACCAAGGTGAGTTTCAGTACTTTGTAGTTTGATACTGTAGATTAAAAACCTGGTGTGGAGGTAAGAGTATTCCAAAGTGTGTATATTAATACACACCTTTACACAAAGTATATTTTCCTATATCTACATAAATTTATATAAATCAATAGCAGTACTGTATAAAGTAAGGGAGTTATTTAATGATAAAGCTTTGTTTTTGTTATATTTGATATGATTTTGATGATGCCTTTATTGTCATTGTACAGAGCACAATAAGAACTCACATTCAAGACACAAAACATGGGGGAACAGGTGAACAGGTCATGCGGCAACCAGCAGGGGCTGCACTACCTTTAAAAAGAAAAAAAAAAACACACAAGGGTAGATGAGGAAAAAACAAAACATCATATTATATCAACAACATGTGACACACTATGGAGTTTATAAAAAAACCTTTTACAAGTAAGAGCACATTTACCAGCCGGAGGAGTAGTGAGTTTAGAGGGCGTGTATCTGAAGCCATGAATGTWGRACACACTTGTGTGAACATCTGAAGAATGAGTCCAAAGAACCCAGTCCCAAAAAGGTCAACCCACAATTCAGCCATAGATCAGAATAATGATGTTGTTCATTCTGCTCAGCTTCAGGTTGACCTTCAGAGATAAGTTTACATACGGGAGTGAGAGGGGGAAAGGTGAGGAGGAGCCACAAGTCGAAGTAAACACCAGGAGAATTTAGATCCACAGCCCTTTCAAGGCCATCGAATGAGGTGGYGGTGGGGGAGGGTCGGTCTGTAATCGGTTGTTTGGGAACAGAGAAAATATTTTCAGTCAGGCAGACAATAACAAATTTCCATCCCAATGTGGRGAATCCAATCAGACAAATAGTGTGGGCAATCCCGCCGAGCCGAGCTTCTCCAAGATCAATTCCATCTGGCCAGCGAAGTCCAGAGACCACAGTCGGTCCATGACCCTCAAGAACCACTTGCAGACCAAGTCCCGGCTCGCATAAGGCAAAAGTTTGAGTGCTGAAAGCACAGCAATCCTTCATATTGGTCAGGCAGTCAGGGAAATGGCCTGAAAAGCCACCAACACTGTTCTGTAGAACACCAGGAGATTACCAAGCCAATCTGTAGAATCCAGTGATCAGAATCCAAATATACTGTATATCCAGAACAGAGAAGAACAGAGGTCCCACCTTTGACATGTCCTCCAATGGAAGAAAAAACTGCTCCAAAAATGTATTAAGAGACCAGCTAACCAAATCCATAAAAATAAATCCATAATTTTGGTTTTGGATGAAAAATGTAGAGGAGGCTCCAAGCAGCAAAGCAGGGTAGATAAGGGAGGGCAGGAGAGAGGGGAAAGTGTCTTAGTCCTCCAAGAACAGAAACGTGTGTGTGGCCTTGTTTTTCCTACATTGTGGGGCCCATGTTTAAGGAAAATGCAGCCTCATGGGAAACTTCGGAGGCTGAATTTGGGTGTTGGGGTTGGGTTTAGAACCAAGGTGTGAATTGAGTTTAGGTTAGTTTTAGGGTCCGGTAGGTATCTGTGAGGTTGGCCTTAGGTTTTGTGGTCAGGGTTAGGATATAAAATTACCAAAAAATGAATGGAAGTCAATGGACGGGCCCCACAAATACATAAAAACAAGTTTGTGTGTGTGTATTAATTGTTCCACGCTTGATTTAWTGAAGTCTGTGGTAAAGCATGTAAAACAATTACAAATCCCATCTTTATTTTACAGAAAAGAGCTGTATGAATTATCACCAGAAAACATTACAGTCACCCACCAAATATATTATTTTATCAGTTAAAATTATTGAAATGTTATGAGTTGGTTGATTATAATATTGTGCAGTTTATATAAGGCTCATAAAAATCTATTACCTTTAAATATCCAATTAAATTTTGTCAAGAGAGTAAGTAATTACAATTACAATTACAATTACTAGAGATGTTTGTAAAGCCTAAAATTCGAACAAATTTGAATAAGACCGTGGAATAATCTGGAAAGTGATTATAAAAATGCTGGCTCAATAAYTTTGTTTAAGAGYARGATAAAAGTTAGATTGTTGAAGAAATATGAATTTGTATGTGTATTCATAAGAACAGTTGTTCGAGAAGGAGTTGGTTTTTTATCTTTTGTTATTTGAAGATTATTATTGTTTGAATTTATTTATTTTTATTTTTGGAAAAAAGGGACAGATYTTAAGAATTTTTCCTTCTTTTTGCTACCATTAATTTTATTTGTGATTTGTATTATTTGTTGTATGTATCAACACATTCTCACTCCCAAGTCGTCACATATTGACGTTTTTCAAAGCTCCCTTTGCGTCCAATTTTGACGCATCAGGTACCCCCCTCGCGTCAGTCCTTG
>NW_013952548.1:1233186-1238674 GCF_001266775.1 Austrofundulus limnaeus
TCCAAGATTAACCTTCAGGGTGGATATAGCTCGCTAGCAGCCTTGCACCAGTGACCTAGATGATGTCATCATTTACCCAGAATGCTTTGTGTGTAAATAAAATGGTTCCGTCCGTGTTGAAACATATTTTAAAAAATTTACAAAACTAAACAACCTTCAGTATTTTTACAGTCTTTATTTTACAGTTAAAAGAAATGTTTATCAAATAAATTTTAATGTTACAACTAATCGTGGATCCCTTTAAAGACATGCAGAATATGTTGGCCTGGGTCTGAACCAGCTGTTGGTCTCTGCTCAGATTGGAGCAGCAGAAACYGGAACAGCTGGAGAGGGAGCAACTGGAGAAAATGAAACCTGATCCTCCTGCAGCTCCCGCCCCGCCGGCTGCTCCACCTGCCCCGCCGGCACCACCCCCACCTCCGGGACCACCCCCACCACCCTCTGGGTCCTGTCCACCTGCACCTCCTCCTCCTCCATCTGGTGGCATAGTCCCACCTCCACCACCCCCGCCCCCGGCCGGAGGAAGCGGAGGTGGAGGAGGAGGTGGAGGAGGAGGTAAAACTGATTTGGCAGCAGCTCTTGCAGGAGCCAAACTGCGTAAAACTGCAAAGGTAAGAATGTGGGAGAGGATTCAACCCTGACCCTGACTTCAGTTCAGGAACTCAAAAGTCTTTAATTTTCTAACACACTACTGACTCGTTATTAATGTTTGATAAACTCTAAATAACATGTAGATGTTAAAAATGTATATAATCAATATCCTTTAATAATTTAGTAACGTCTAAATGTTTGTTAACCTTRTGATTCTCTTCATCACACTCTTCCTCTTGTCCTGACATATTAACGGTGAACTGGGTATTATAAAAACCTTGGTTATCTCAGCATGATTTATTAAACACATTGACTGACAACACAGCCTAAAGAATGCTGTAACTATCCATCCATCATCCATCCAGCCATTATCTTATGCTTTGTCCAAAGTCAGGTTGTGGGGGCAGCAGCTTGAGCAGAGAAGCCCAGACCTCTCTTTCCCCAGCCACCTCTTCCAGATCTTCTGGGAGGACTCCAAGGTGTTCCCAAGGCCAGCCGGGAGACATAGTCTCTCCAGCYTGTCCTGGGTCTTCCTCGGGGTCTCATCCCAGTTGGACATGCCTGAAGCACCTCCCTAGGGAYGCGTTCAGGAGGCAACCAGATGCACAAACCACCTCAACCTGCTCCTGTCGATGTGGAGGAGCAGCGGCTCTACTCTGAGTCTCTGATAACTGAACTTCTTACTCTATGTCTAAGGGAGAGTCCAGCTACCCTGTGGAGAAAACTCATTTCAACCACTTTTATCTTGTTCTTTCGGTCACTTCCCAAAGTTTGTGACCATAGGTGAGRGTAGGAACATAGATTGATCAGTAAACAGAGAGCTTTGCCTTACAGCTCAGCTCCCTCTTCACCACAACAGACTGGTACAGAGTCRGCAAAACTGCGGAACCTGCATCAATCCATCCATCAATCTCACACTCCATTCTTCCCTCACTCGTGAACAAGACCGCAAGATACTTCAACTCCTCCACTTGAGGCAGAACTTTACCCCCAACCCAGAGAAAGCAATCCACCCTTTTCCGACTGAGGACCATGGACTCAGATTTGGAGATGCTGATCCTCATCCCAGCTGCTTCACACTCAGCTGTGAARCYCTCCAGTGAGTGCTGAAGATCCTGGCTCGATAACGCCAACAGAACCACATCATCTGCAAACAGCAGAGATGAAATCCTGAYGCCACCGAACCAGACTCCCTCCGCCCCCTGGCCACACGGAGAAATTCTGTCCATGTAAGTTATGAACAGAATCGTTGACAACGGGCAGCCCTGGCAGAGTCCAACTCCCACTCTGAAGGGGTCCGACTTACTACCYGCAATGCGAACCAAACTCTCACTGCTTGTATAGACTGAATGGCCCGTAACAACGGACCCACAATCCCATAATTGTGTAGCACCCTCCACAGTGTACCTCAAGGAACACGTTGAATGCCTTCTCAAAGTCCACAAAACACATGTAGACTGGATTAGCAAACTCCCATGATCCCTTGAGGACCCTAGTGAGGGTAAAAAATTGGTCCAGTGTTCCATGGCCAGGACGGAACCCTCATTGTCCCTCTAGAATCTGAGGTTTGACCATCAATRGGACTCTCTCCTCTAGTACCCCTGAAAAGACCTTACAGGGAAGGCTATGGAGAGTGATGCCCCTGTAACTGGATCACACCCTCCGGTCCACCTTTTTAAAGAGGGGAACCACCATCCCAGTCTGCCAATCTAGTGGCACTGACCCTGATGTCCATGCGATGTTGCAAAGGCGTGTCAACCAGGACAGCCTCACAACATCCAGAGCCTTGAGGAAATCAGTGCAGATCCCATCCACCCCTGAAGCCCTGCTTCCGTGGAGCTTTTTAACTACCTCAGTGACCTCATCTCCAGTAATGGATGGACAAGCCCCAAAGTCCTCTAACTCCTCCATTGAAGACGTGCCGGTGGGATTCAGAAGGTCAGAGGAATATTTCTTCCACCTCCCGATGACATTACTGGTTGAGGTCAAAAGCACCTCAACTTCACTGAGTACAGTGTTAGTGAAGTGCTACTTCCCCCGCATGCTGTAASTAAATTTAAATAACATGTAAAAATAAAGTGTCTCAGTGGAATCTAACAGAGAGCAGTGACCTTTCTTTACTTCCTCACAAACTGATGAAACACAGTCAGGTCTGTGATCAGTTATGGGACTGGATCTGTGCTGCTACTCAGAGTAGTGTCCAATGTAAAGACATACAGTATGTCCAAACTTGTCCTGTCAGGCAGAGGACTTGTGTCCAAACTTGTCCTGTCAGGCAGAGGACTTGTGTCCAAACTTGTCCTGTCACCTGTCAGAACTTGATATTAGGATTACAAGAACAGCTCTAAAATGAGTTAAGCCTTATTTGATTGACAGATTTAATTTAGTTAATGTTAATAATGAATCTTCTTACACCAGAGTTAGTCATGGAGTTCCTAAGGGTTCAGTGCTTGGACCAATCCTCTTTACTTTATATATGCTTCCATTAGGTAAAGCTATCAAACAGCATGGGATGAATTTCCATTGTTATGCTGATGATACTCAGTTATATTTATCCATGAAATCTGATGAAACTAATCAGTTACTTAAACTACAATTTTGTCTCAAAGACACAAAAGCCTGGATGACTCTTATTTTCTGCTTCTAAACACAGGTAAGACAGAGGTTCTGGTTTTTGGACCTGAACATCTTAGGGATCAACTTTGTAGCCTTTCACCTCCTCTGGATGGCATTAATCTGGCCTCCAGTTGTAATGTAAAGAAACTTGGTGTTATTTTTGATCAGGACATGTCTTTTAACTCCCACATTAAAAATGTTACCTGGACCACTTTCTTCCACTTGCGTAATATCACTAAAATTAGAAACATTTTGTCCAAAAATGATGCAGAAAAACTGATTCATGCGGTTATTGTTTTAGGCTGGATTACTTTAATTCTTTATTATCTGGGCATCCAAAAAACTCTTTAAGAAGTCTTCAGTTGATCCAAAATGCTGCTGCTAGAGTTTTAATGCGAGTTAGAMGCAAATGAAAACAATGACTGGGAGCTGACTTGACATTTTGTTTTTTAAGGATGAAGGTGGAGCAGCAGCCCCTGCTCCTAAACCAGCCTCCTCATCAGGGGGAGGAGGAGGTGACCTGATGGGAGAAATGAGTGCCATCCTTGCACGAAGGTAAGTTCCTGTTCAGTTAGAAAAAATTATCTTTGACTGGATGTAGTGCATTCTGGGTAATTAAACAAAGAAAGCAATGGGTATTTGGGGTATGGGRCATTTTTCCTATTGTGTGTATTCGAAGCTTTTTAAAGGTAGCGCGACCCTTACAGGTTGCCGCATGACCTGAACAACTGTTACCCCATGTTTTGTCATGTGTGTGTCTTCTTGAATGGGTGTTCTTAAATGTAATTTCGTTGTGCAAATGATGACAATAAAGGCTTTCATCATCATCATCATCGTCATCATCATCATCATATGTTCCTAGAGTAAAAACAGAARGGTAAAATTAGTTTGAAGTGGACTCCTGTAATTATACGTACATATAAACAGCCAGCCTGTGTCACACATTCAGTTTAGAACATCATCAAAATATTCAGTGATTCTGTACATTATATTTCAAACATAAACATGCATTAAATGACCCTCTTGTTAAAGAAAAAAAAATTCAGATTTTTTTTATGCAGTAAACCTTATAAATGTCTGGTTCTTATGTAGGAACAACTTTTCCAGTGGGTTTGGATAGGCCACTATACATGTGCATCTGTGGTGTTACATGAACGTGGCCTCAGTGCCTGCTTATYATGATGTATTTTGAGGGGCCCACTGTAATCTGCTCCTTAAAGCATGCTTGTACCAGTTGTGAACATGTGTAAAAAGGTGTGAACAGGGTCAGATGATATCTGATGATCCAGTTCTGAAGCTTCCTAATGACAGGGCTTCATTTCTTCACCAGGAGAAAAGTTGCTGATAAACCTGTTGCCAAAAAAGAAGAACCTTCAAGGGTAAGTTCCAGACTAATGCCAGTATGATGAGACCTTATCTTGTGTTTTAATGTAACTTTAGATTATGTAATAAAAATCTGTCTCTGTGGATTACATCTGTCTCTGTGGATTACCTGTCTGTCTCTGTGGTTCACCTGTCTGTCTCTGTGGTTTACCTGTCTGTCTCTGTGGATTACCTGTCTGTCTCTGTGGATTACCTGTCTGTCTCTGTGGTTTACCTGTCTGTCTCTGTGGATTACCTGTCTTTCTCTGTGGATTACCTGTCTGTCTCTGTGGATTACCTGTCTGTCTCTTTGGTTTACCTGTCTGTCTCTCTCTGTGGATTACCTTCTGTCTCTGTGGTTTACCTGTATGAATGTAGGAAGAAGGTGACTCTGCATCAAAACAGTCAGAACCAAGCGGTGAGTAACTGTGTTTTTTAGAACTCAGTTTTTCTTCACAGCTCTCATATAAAAGTTCTTTCAACTTGTTCTAAACACACAGAAACAGGCAGAATAGCCTTTTCATGTGGTTTCAGACAACTGTCCTGTGGTTGGTTAAAAACTGAAGAGGATGTTGTTAATGCAGAAGAACTGATGAGTTCTGACCTTCAGTTTTTTGTGAAGTACGAAATCTCCTGGCCAGAAGATTTGGTTCTTGTTTCTGCTCCTCGTGTAAAAGAAGACTTTTCTGAGTGTTGCAGAATATTAAACAAGTCTTCAGTGGAGGGCACAGCTCCCCTAAAGCACTAATAGGGAAACTAATTTCCTGATTAGTGCTTTTGCTAATTTTAGAATGTATTAGTGGATTAGCACTTGCTAAATTTCTAGGCTAAATTTGAAAGCACTAACTGAGGTCTATAAATGTTATTGATCAACGTTAAAGTTAACAGCTGAGGATGAAAACTGTCCCCCATTTTGTTC
>NW_013952548.1:1247343-1248939 GCF_001266775.1 Austrofundulus limnaeus
ATTTTTACCTTTGTTTCTTTTGTATAATTCATATTAAACCTGTTTTCCACCTTCTAACTGAGAATAACAGTCAGGCGGGGAGGAGGACAGCTGTAACCTCTGTCTTCAGTCCATCTCAGACCCRTYGTGSWAACTCTGAACCACTGAAGGGTCCTCTGGATCAGTCTGAACTTTTCAGGAGAGTAAGAGTGATTCTTAGACTTAAGAATTTTGATAACTGGCACTTACATTTAAGTCTGAGAGTAGGAGCAAATCTAAGAAATTTTCAGCACTTAAGTCTAAAAATCCACTCTAAGAAGTTTGATACGGGCCCTGATCAACACTTACAACAAAGGGTCACCATTAGTTTCAATTAGGACCAGAAGTTGTCGCCCAGCAGACCACAGAGAACCACTGAAGATCTGAAAAAGAACCAAGACTGTAAATGATGTCTTTTGTATAAATTTGACATATTTGTTAAAATAAAGTCTTTTAAATGTTCTTCAGTCAAGATTAGAAACATGTGAAAACAAACAGATCTGTGGTTCTGACAGAACGTTTGTCCACGACTGAAATAATCAAGCTTGAAATAAAAACTCTTCACTCATCCTTCAAACATCATGTAAGACAGAGTTATTGTGATCAATGTGTGACAAAAATCTTACATATTTTAACAGAAATCAAAGAGAAGGCAGCCTCTTCACCAAGGTAAGACCCTGATCTGTTTGTGCCTTACAGTGAAGAACAGAGTTGTTGTGTATCACAGGCTGAAGGAACTGCAGAGCCTCAGTTTCACTTTGTTACTTTGTTTTTTTGTGTGTCTGATTTTTATTATGAAAGAAAAACCAAACACTGATAAACAAAGTGAATAAAGTCAATCAGTTATTAAATAATTATAAAAATGTTGAAATGTTCTTGAAACAGGCCCAAATCTGTCCTGACCACATCTCAGAAGGACTCAAGCCAAAGTCCCAGACCCAGCCCATCTGGTCCAGGATCCAGGTACGAGTCCGTCCTCTGGTGCCTCCTGCTGCTCAGTGTTTGTGTGCGTCAGCGTCTCTGCTGTGCTCAAAACTTTGACCTGCAACTTGTCGTCCCACCTGCCACATTTCTCCACTTCACTTCAGGTTTGGGTCATTTTTTCAGAGGACTGGGAGTTTGGAGTTCTGTTGGTTCTGATGACTGCAGGCTCCACCGAGGCCCTGACTCTCAGAAACTTATTTCCTCTTTCAGCTCTTGGTATTTCTCCAGCTGCTCCTTCGTCCTGATGTTCAGTCGGGATCTCTGCACCTGTCACCACTGCCTTCTTTTTCACGTGGACCACCATGTCTGTTGGTTAGCCATCACTTGTGTGTCCWTCTGGATCTGGAAGTCTTCTGGTATCTTAGCCCTGCTGTTGTCCACCACCCTACTTTGACTGCAGGACCTCTGCAGGACAGATGTTCCTGTACAATATTTCATTCATTTGGTCCTGGTGGTCCATGTAGTCTTTACCTGTCTGGACCTTACATCCTGCTTTTACAGCGGGTAAAATAAGTATTGAACACGTCACCATTTTTCTCAGTAAATATATTACTAGAGGTGCTAATGACATGAAATTTTCACCAGATGTTGGTA
>NW_013952548.1:1250937-1253682 GCF_001266775.1 Austrofundulus limnaeus
GTCAAATTTTCAGACCAACAAGACAAATAATCTTACACATTCTGAAAACAAGATGATTATTCTTACACAATCAGTTCTTGTTTAATAAATCATTCTCAAAACAAGATCAGAAAGACTTTTTGGCTGATATAAGAGTTTAAAACTTGGTTAGGTGGACAGTTTTTGCAGTGTGATTTTGCTCTTTGCACAGTTCTGCACAGAAACTAAAGAGGACTGGGTTTATTCATAACAAAAACTAGCAAAAGCTGTAATATGGGTAACAAGATTGGTATTCTTGTTAACTAGTTTAACATTCAGTATATTGACATGAGCTAATATTATCTGCATTACTCAACTTCCACGGTTGGTTTGTAAAAACGATGCAAAGTTTTTAGTCTTTTGTTGGTTCAGGTTGGTTCAGATTGTGACAGACACCAMGCAGAAGTGGAGCAGCTCGTCTCTCCTCGGTGACCAAACTGAACRAGGTTAGCTCAGGGTGCGTTTAAAGACGGTACAGAAGAACACGTCACCACATCTTAATAATAGATTTACAGAAGCCCAGAGGACGTAATGGTTTTCTTTAAACAGTATTTATAGGAGGTCCTCAGACTGCCTCAGAGGAGCAGGGCTGAGCACTCTGATGGTTTTATACACTGCAAAAACTGTCCACCTAACCAAGTTTAAACTCTTATATCAGCCAAAAAGTCTTTTTGATCTTGTTTTGAGACTGATTTACTAAACAAGAACTGATTGTGTCAGAATAATCATCTTGTTTTCAGAATGTGTAAGATTATTTGTCTTGTTAGTCTGAAAATTTGACTCAAATTAAGTCAATAATTTCTGCCAGTGGAGTAAGAAAATTTTACTTGGTAAGATTCTTGAAATACTTTATTTGACTAATTTTTTTCTTATTTCAACAGTCTTACCAAGTAAAATTTTCTTACTTCATTGGCAGAAATGTTTGACTTAATTTGAGTCAAATTTTCAAACAAGACAAATAATCTTACACATTCTGAAAACAAGATGATTATTCTGACACAATCAGTTCTTGTTTAGTAAATTAGTCTCAAAACAAGATCAAAAAGACTTTTTGGCTGATATAAGAGTTTAAAATTTGGTTAGGTGGACAGTTTTTGCAGTGTAAATTCTGTGTTTCTGTTTGTTCCAATAAACAACCTCAGACAACCGTTCTACCATGAGCATTCATCATCACATATATCTGTTCATTGTTAAATAAATATTTCCTCAGCAAACTCTCCTCCACGTCACCTGTCCTCCACCTGTCTAACCCTGATCTGTTATGAGAACATGATTAAAACATTTTTACAACACACTGCTCATTATGCATTGGGAAGAGTGTGGGTTTTTATCAGGTTTGTTTTAAAACTAAACACCTAACTGACTGGCTTTTAGATGAACTCARGTCAGTGTTTTTGCATTGACAGGTTCTGCTTTTTCTTCTGATGTATAAATATGTGAACTTGTTCTGGCTCTAATAGATAACTAAAAGAGAAGTTAAGATGTTGGCGGGTGAGCTGCAGGAAGTAGCAGCAGAGGACTTGTTTGAAACATTGGTCGCACCAACAGTTTTATTTGCTCTGCTTCTGCTTCCCCTTCTTGTGTTCTTTAAAGCAACATCTGCTGCTTCTCCTGCTGCATAAAAACACGTGTTTGACTGAAAATGTGGATTTTTCTCCTGCAGGACTAAAGTAMTGAGGAAAACTTCAGATAGTCCAGAAGCTGAAGCAGATATGGAAAAAATGAAACAGGTTTGATTTTCCGTTCTAAACTGAGTAAAGCTTTGTGAGCTCACTTCCTGTGGTTCACTAAAACATTATGTTGCATGTTRCTGTTGAAGTTTATTCAAATCTTAAAGCTGTCCTCACACTTCTGCTTTGTGTTTGAAGGACATTATTGAAGAAATGAAAAAAGAACTTCAGAAAATAAAGGAGGAAATTATTGCAGGTAATGTTTTCAGTCTTTACCCTTTTTTGTTCATTTGCAATTTATTCATTTATTGTCCAGAACGTTATCACAAACCACTTATATGAAATTAACTCGAGTTGTTTGTATATTTTAGCACTGATCCAGGAGCTGCAGAAAACAACACTGCAGGCTGAAGAAAGCTAAAAGACCAACAAATCAAACAGYAAAATGGATGTTTTTTTTGTTTCATAAACATGATGTCATTTTATGGAATCTGTATATGTGAAGTTTTATTTTTATTTCTGCATCAAATGCGTTTTAGAATACTTCTGATGACAAGTCAGCATTTGTCATTAAAAGGTTAAAACATGATGGATTAAAGATATTCTCTTCATTAAAAGAAAACATGAATAAAAAAAACGTGGTCTTTGTTTTTTTAAAATCTCAAATGGGGATGCACCGATATGAAAATTTCAGCCGATATCGATATCTGACATAAATATTGCTGTTATGGCCGATAACTGATATTTACTGATATTACACAAACACACAAATTATATTATACAGCCGGTAAAATAAGTATTGAACACGTCACCATTTTTCTCAGTAAATATATTACTAGAGGTGCTAATGACATGAAATTTTCACCAGATGTCAGTAACAACCCAAGTGATCCATACATACAAAGAAATCAAACCATAAATGTCCAGAAATGAAGTTATTTGTAATAATGTGGAATGGCACAGGGAAAAAGTATTGAACGGGAGGTGTAAAAAGGCATGGAAAGCCAAGACACCAGCTGAACTCTCTCAGTAATTAGAAAGAAGCCTGCCCCTTGTC
>NW_013952548.1:1254447-1255621 GCF_001266775.1 Austrofundulus limnaeus
GACAAGGGGCAGGCTTCTTTCTAATTACTGAGAGAGTTCAGCTGGTGTCTTGGCTTTCCATGCCTTTTTACACCTCCCGTTCAATACTTTTTCCCTGTGCCATTCCACATTATTACAAATAACTTCATTTCTGGACATTTATGGTTTGATTTCTTTGTATGTATGGATCACTTGGGTTGTTACTGACATCTGGTGAAAATTTCATGTCATTAGCACCTCTAGTAATATATTTACTTAGAAAAATTGTGACGTGTTCAATACTTATTTTACCTGCTGTATATTACACAGAATGATCCACTTTATTTATACTCAAAGCATTCTGGGTAAATGATGATGTCAACTAGGTCATTGGTGGTCGACGTCATCATTTACCCAGTATTCTTTGCGTGTAAATAAAATGGCTCTGTTAGAGTTAAAATATATTTTAAAAAAATGACTAAACTAAACAACCTCCAGTATTTTTACAGTTAAAATATATGTTTATCAAATAAAGTCTAATGTTACTACTAATCGTGGATCCCTTTAACAATTGTTATATCCAAGTATCCTATAATAAAACTAGAAAAGTTCCTGAAGAACATTTGAAGAGTCCTTCTGTTTGTTGAACTGATAATGAATCAGAACGGGCCCATAGGTWATCAGATGTAGACGTGCAGACAATAGTAACTTTTTGAAAGTTTCATTAGAATTAGTTAAGTGCAACACTGTACGTATTAAATCAATGTTTATTTGCATGACTTACGTAGCAGAGCTCTCTTTTTGTTATTGTTTATATTGTAGCAGTTTTGTAGCTAAGTTAGCAGCCACATTACAATCGCCTGTCGGCTAACTGGAATGCATTTTTATGTTTGGTGGGAAATGACATCACTACCATTTACCAGTTCTGGGAATATGGTGTAAATGTAGCACAGCTTTACCAGATGAACCACCTCGACTGGATCTTGATGTGAAGGATCAGCAGCTCTACTCTGAGTCTCTCCTGGAGAACTGAACTTCTCATCCTATCTCTAAGGGAGAGTCCAGCTACCCTGTGGAGAAAACCCATTTCTGTGATCTTGTTCCTTTGGTCCCAACGATAGACATGAATACTAGACTGAGTCCCGCGCATACCTTCCACTGGTAGTGTCTGTGACAACATGGAGGAGCAGAAACAGACCAAACAGGACAACAGCTC
>NW_013952548.1:1257021-1271364 GCF_001266775.1 Austrofundulus limnaeus
CCCCTACACATGGTCACCTGGTTTCTGCACTCCAGCTGTTTTATAGAACCTCTTTGGTCACTACCCAAAGTTTGTGGCCATAGATGAGGGTAGGAATGTAAACTGACCGGTAAACAGCTCAGCTCCCTCTGAACCACAACAGATTAATACAGAGTCCACAACACTGAAGAAACCTCATTGATCTGTTTATCCATTTCATGCTCCATTTGTCCCTTAATTCAGTCAGATGAACTGATACATATTTGTTATGAAATAAACTTTTAGTATCAGATGCTTTGAATGAACGTGCTGATCCAGATTATCCTAATTAAAGGTCCAACCATCTATATAACAGTAGACTAGCGTGACTCATCTGTCAATGCTTCAATGGCCCTAATCTCATTTTAACTACAGTTTCTGTATTAACACTGAGTCAGAACATGAAAGAAGCCCTTTATCTGCAGTTTTTAAAGAATTAAGTTAAAGCTAGGTTTAGATGAACAGAAAACTGACATGATGAAATTGAATCCGGGTCCTGACTGGGCCAGAGTTTCTCTCTGACAGTGTGCAGAAAGGCCCAGCAAACGTGGTTTAATTATAGCCTTCTCTGACCATGATATGCACACGTGACTTGAGTTCCAGTGGAGGAGGACCAAGCTCTGACATTCCAACCAGCACTGCAGCGAAGCCCCAACCCTGGCTTCACAAAGACCAGTTCTACTAAAAAAAGATTCAGGACAAACGAATGGCTTCATTTAGACAACTTTTACAATTTAGCATTTTGTTTGTGAAGTTTTTGTACAGTTCTCTGAGATGACTTCTTGTGAAATAGTGATTTAAAAATGAACTAATCCAAATTAATTKATCTTTAATTCATGAACTGCGTCAACAGTTGGTACAATTGTGTATCATCTGAATATGCTGGGTTTTAGGGTTTAGATGGTCAGAAAAACAAGTTGTAGTTGTCAGCAAATGTTCAAATCATAAAAAGCTTCCTTTATAAAGACAAAGTGTTTGCGTGATGTCTGTGGCCATGCTGGTCTTCTTCAGACAGCTGCTGGACCGTCAGAAGGAGCTTGAAATACAGTCTGCCATTAGGCTGTAATCATTAGCGTCTTGGTGCATTGTTGTATTAAGTTGCTAAGTACATAAAGTGACTGAACTGATCAGGTTTCACTGAATTATAATCAACAGCCACTTCCATGTCTGAAAAAGCCTTAAAATGATGAGTTGTTATATATAATTGAGCAACTTGAGGTTTGAGTTTATACGTGAGTGTAGCAGTGGACGCAAGTGCAGCTTGACACTGTGCTATTTTGACACGGCTCAGTGCAGCGGGCCAGGATTCCTTTCAAAGGTTCACGTTGTTTCAAGAAAACGTCCTGCAGGACTTTGAACTCTCTCACACTTCTTTAACACACTGTGGGARACAGCAATGTGCCAACATTCAAGAAACATGCCCTTTATTAAAAACGTTCTGTCTGCTAAACAGTTTTCTGAGGAACTATTATTAATCTGATCTGACTGGGATATCAGAGAAGCTGTGTGATTGGGCGACTATTTATGTGGCCTGCAGGGGTTCCAGCATGTTGTGAAGTTGGAGGAACTCCATGGCCACAAGGGTACATGGCACAAGGAGCGRGCATCGAATCACCGCCTTATTACATAACTGTTCCAGAGTCACGATGCTGTGAGTGAAGTGAGCAGACAGTCATTAAGTGGTGTCGACTCTGACAGTGGTTCTACTTTTTCTTTATAATTCAACCTATTTAGTCCTTTTATAGAGTCACAGTAAACTGCAAGCTGACCTAGGTTTGTTGAGTTTCTGGAACAAAACAAGACCAAAAGTAGATGAACCAATAAGAACATGTCAGCAGGGTGGAGGACCACTGATGGTTTGGGCTTGTTTTCCTGGACATTTGTKATTACTGAGTGGACCAAAGGATTCTAGAGTCGTGATTCCATCTGTCTGACAACTGAAGACTGGACCAAACTAGGTCCAATTGAAACACGATCCCAAAGCTGATCCACAACAGAACGGGTCAAAACAAAAGYACAATCAAGGTGCTAGGTTCAGAACTTGTTTGAAATGGTGTGGTTGGACTTTCAGAGAGGTGAGCTGYAACCTCAAAGAACTGAAGCAACCCTGGAAAGAGGAGTGGACTGTTGGTGTTCTGGGTTGACCCTGAACATTTGGACCCAGTTCCTTTCATCAGAGGAAGGCAGATGATTATTGGTCTTSTAATAAATACTGTTAAAAAATCTGTTCCGGAATGTTCAGCATAAAAAACTAACTAAAGAAACTACCAGCTGCAGTCAAACATGTAGAGTTCAAAGACTTGCATGAGTTCTTGACTTTATGAATAAGGGAACGTGTCAATCCACCAAGAGACGGTCGTCCTCACAAACTAAAACAATGGTTCCCAACCTTTTTAGACTTGTGTACCTCCTGAGCCATTTTGTCATACCACGAGTACCCCCTCTGTCAAACGTAATGATGATTAGTGGCTTTCAAACCCCAAAACACATTACGGCAAAGGCTGGTTCACCCCAAAMATCCGGTGCCCCGGCACAAACAGAGCAATYTTGTATATGCTGTTAAGTGCCAGGAGGACTGCGACCAGTTATACATCGGGGAAACAAAGCAACCACTGTTCAAAAGAATGTCCCAACACAGACGAGCTACATCTAATGGCCAGAACTCTGCAGTTTTCACTCATTTACAGGCCAGCGGTCACTCTTTCAGAGATGAGGATGTTCTCATTCTTGATAGAGAGGAACGTTGGTTTGAGAGAGGAGTAAAAGAAGCCATTTTTGTGAAGAAAGACCGTCCATCATTAAACAGAGGTGGAGGCCTCCGRTTTCAGTTGTCCCCCTCCTACAGCGCGGCTATTGCCACTATCACTCCACCCCCTGTTAAAAATAAGTGTTAATTAGGTGTCAACGATAGCCATGTGATGTGAGTATCAGTCACATGGAGGCAGGGCTTAAAAGCCTGAATTTTGCCTGAAACTCTCAGACTGAAGAAGTCTCTTGGAGGAGAGACGAAACGTTTCATTAGAGAAGAACCCGTCCAGAAGACCTATACAATTTTTTATTTTTGATTTTTTACCTGGATTACTGAGATGCATCAGGATGTAATGATGATTCTCTGAAACTACAATGTACATAAACTGATTATTAAATGAAAATTATTTATTTAACCCGCTAGAACATTTAATTCTCTGGCATTTTATTTTATTTTTTCAAATCAAATTAACCATAAAGATAAAAACGTTGCCTTGAAAGTGAATAAGTAATTAAAGAAATAAACTAGGTAATGACAGGTGCAGGAAGCAGCAGCATCCAAAATACATCAAATACCCCAAATGAGCAAATTCTGTGAGAATCCACGTTTTAAACAAGATTCAATTTAGTGTCAAATCCATGATTTTGTCTGCATTTTCTGCATTGCTGAAATCATAGGGCCCTTRATATCTCAGTCCTGTTTTTATTTATTGTTTTTACACATCTAGGAAATTTTTCCACGTACCCCCTGCAACATGCTCACCTACCCCAAAGGGTACACGTACCCCTGGTTGGGAATCACTGAACTAAAAGACAAGAAGGACAATAGTGAGAGAGAGGACCGAGACACCAGAGACTCCTCCATGTCATGAAGGATTAGTCCCTACCATTAGTCCGTGTTGTATTACAGTAAATAGTACCCGCGTAGTACTCAAGTGATGGGACCCACATAGATTTTGCACATTTTTCCAGTTGGTCTTTACACAGGGTTTTTTTCTATATCAAAGCTAAAATATGGAATTCAAGTTAATTAAATTCAAATATAATTTATTACCACTAGGCGGATAGCACTCCATATGTACATTAAAAATATGAGAAAGAAAAAATAAAAAAATACCTTAAGAAATGAATTCAATAATATAACCCCTCTGAAAATATTAACAACYGCCACATCAACCAATAAAAGTAATGTTATATAGAACATATCAAAAAATAAACCATTAAGCTTTCAGTTATCCTTCTCAGTTGTCAGTTTTGTTTAGTTTTTATTYTGTTTTTAACACCCTCCTCCCAGTCACCTCTGTCATTAGCTTCATCCCAACAGCCTTGCTGTCTTTGCTGTGACATGCTGGTCCAGCAGACTGAGGGTGGTGGATACCAACAGGCTCAACAACCAGATCTGCAAAAACGAAGCATTGACCACCACAAATTCATCAAACACCCTGAACAGTTTCTCACATTGTTAAAAGAGTACATCTGTTTTAAAAACTAGTGTCCCGGTCAAACGTCACACCAAAGTTCTTCACAGTGATACTGAAATCCAAATTAACGCCATCCAGCTCTGACACTTCCACCTCTGTCAGGGTTACTCGTATGACCTGCTCCTCCCCTCAGGGACCCCTGTCATACTACTGGGGCTATGTATGGATCCAGGTGGGGTGAGGGGTGAGGGTACAGCTGCAGCAACTGTGTTGGACGACAGTGAAGCAAAGGCGTCCCTTTCATTAACTGTTCCGAGTYTCTGTACTGGACCTCTGGCCAATGAGGGCTCAGCAGGCACTAACATGGCCAAACCAATGGCTGAGTGTTTGTCCCGTATATAAACAAGGAGCAGAGACCTTCAGAGTTGGGTGACCCCWATTTTGGCAGTTGTGAACAGGATCTGATCCCACGGACTTACCTCTGTTCTTGTCGTGTGTGCAGGTAAGGAAATGTGACCGATGTTAGGACCTGCTGTGTTGAAAACAGGTTAAAACAGAGATTGGAAARATTTTAACTGCACAGGTAGCTAACYGCACAAGCTTTGGTTCCACTGAAATAAAGGATTTTGAACCTTATTTTCTATTACAAAAACTAAAGATAAAAGGTCCATCCTCAACTTATATCTTACAATAAAACAGTTTCTGAATTTTTTCAAATAGTTTTAMCATTACCAGAAACATTTCTAGGATTTGGTTTTACATGCATTAACTTGAATCTCTGCATCTACATGATCTGAGTCTTCTTGTGTGTCTTATCAGTTTAACTATGTTGGACGGACTACATGTCCTACAACCTAGCCATTTAGAAATCAGTATATTGTCATTTTGAGCTTTGATTTTTAACTGTCCCATTAAAAATACTTTTTCCAACTATTGCGATTAATCTTTTAGCTTTTATAGAGATATAGAAGAGTGCTGAATGAATGTGAATTGGTAAATGAGGCTACAGATTGTAAAGAGCTTTGGGTATACTGGTTGGATAGAAATGTGCTATATAAGTACAGTCCATTTACCATTTACCAAGACCAGAATAAAGTAGATAATTGTAATGAAACCTGTGATGTGGTAGATAGGAAGGAAACCTCCTGTCTACAACTCATTAGAATTCTGTCTGAGGTTCAGCATAGTGACAGCTTTTAGTAATATAAAAGTAAAGGTAAGGTCTTTTTCTATCTGTACTACATAATTAATGGACAGTTGGCATTTGCCAAGTACATGAGGGGAATATAGTCAAATGTACTGGTGCTAAAAATAACCAAAGGACGGGCACTCCTTCCTCTACTCTCCATTTCAGTGGGACACATGAGCCTTTGGAAACTGAGTGACACTTGTTACCAGGATTCCTCAACTGTAGGAAATGTGCAGCTGTTTTAGAGAATAACTCATGTCCAACATTTCACTGCATTTTAAAGCTATTTGAATCATAGCATTGGGCCAGATTAGGACACTTTGGTTCATAATTGTCTCAGGCTGCAAATCTTCTGATAGTAATGCTTGTTTTTCCTTGTTTCTTCCTCTCTGTAGTGTTAGAAAGCAATCATGCCTTTCGGAAACACCCACAACAACTTCAAGCTCAACTACACAGTTGATGATGAGTACCCAGACCTGTCCAAACACAACAACCATATGGCTAAGGTCTTGACCAAGGAGGTGTACGGCAAACTGAGGGACAAGCAGACACCCAGTGGTTACACTCTGGATGATGTCATCCAGACTGGTATTGACAACCCTGGTGAGACCAAGAGCCATTTCACATTACACAAATTTGTTTCAGGATAAGCAGAACGTTCACAAAACATGTATTATTCATAAACTATTAAAGGGGACCTATTACGCAAAATTCACTTTTTAAAGTTTTTTTTATTCAACTTTGGGTATGTACTTCTTAAAAAACAGTCATAGGARCAAAAAATGCACCCAGGGGCATATTTACTGTAAGTAAATGTATTTTTAATGTATATTAACGACAAGTTTTATACTTCCGTCATTTTGTGATGTCACAAGCCGTACGACAACCCACCAGAACCTGCGTTCAGCCCCTTACCTAGCAATCCCTGGGTGAAACTCCTCCTCAGTATAAAAAGCCGTCACGGTTGTTGTGCAATGTGCAGCTCATTTCATAACGAGCCTCCAATAGGGCAATGGGTAGAGTGATGGTCCAGAGAGCAGCATGGACAGAATTTAATATTTTTTTATTTTCGTTCATTATGAACACATTTTCTCATGTACCTCTATTGTTTAGCTTATTAAAGCCTTGTTAAAGCCTATTTGTTCGAGTTTCTGAGGTATTTTGACCATTGCTGCTCCCTGCTCTGGTAACAGCATGCAGAGTGAGCGCAGAGCAGAGGACGGAGAGGAAAAAAAGAAGCTGGGAACACGACTCTGCCTCTGGGTCTCATATGGTTGTACAACGGAGCTTCTACTATTATTAGCCATGCTAAGGTAAACGCTGGCTTTGGAGGGCGGAGTTAATGTCAACAGATTTTTGGAGGGCGTTACCAACAGAGCTCATTAACATAAACAGCTCTTCTGGACGGAAATCAGAGCAGGCAGAACTAYAAAATGGGAAATTTTATTATCTGAGAATTATTTTGWGCATTAAARTGAATGAACATGGTCTGGATAGCCCACAGACAWACCATAAACATTTATAGGCCCCATAATTGGTCTCCTTTAAACTTCTCATTGTTTCCCTTGAATTTACTTGTTCTTTGTGTTCAGGTCACCCCTTCATCATGACTGTTGGCTGTGTCGCTGGTGATGAGGAGTCCTATGAGGTCTTTAAGGATCTGCTGGATCCCGTCATCTCCGACCGTCATGGTGGATACAAGCCTACTGACAAGCACAAGACAGACCTCAACTTTGAGAACCTGAAGGTACAGAACTATACCTGTCAAATAGCAGAATGTTGGTTAATCGAGAAGAAACTGAAACCAGAAGGGGCTGATACATTTTTTCAGCCACTGACATTTGAACACCTCGAAAAGATGACATTTAGATTTGTTCTTGCTGTCGTCATTAGGGTGGTGACGACCTGGACCCTAACTACGTCCTGTCCAGTCGTGTTCGTACTGGTCGCAGCATCAAGGGATACACCCTGCCCCCCCACAACAGCCGTGGCGAGCGCAGAGCTATTGAGAAGCTGTCTATTGAGGGTAAGCTGTTCGAGTAAATACTTGTATGGAAAGGGTTGAGCAAAGACAAAAGGCGTGCTGTGTTGATAGTAGGGATGCACTGATATGAAAATTTCAGCCGATATCGATATCCGATATAATTATTGCTGTTATGGCCGATAACTGATATTTACCGATATTACACAAGCACACAAATTATATAATACATATATGCACAAACATGCTTAGATCTTTTTTGAAACCATAAATAACCAGACRTCTGACATGGCTCCCTACTTCAGTTATTCCTGGCTYCACAGCATCAATATCCCTATCATAATCAAACAGATGCCGTTCAACCAACCATCTCCCCTCGCAGAACAGAAACACGAAGATAAAAAGTGGGAAATCAATATCAGACGTTAAAATCGGCCCAGTTATACATATCGGACCAATACCGATATTCTAAAAAATGACCAATATTGGCCGATACCGATATCATTACCGATATATCGTGCATCCCTAGTTGATAGCTCAGTTATCAGCAAATCATAACCACAGAGTAGCACGGCTTACCTTTGTTAAAACACCTAACAATCAGTCTGTTTGRGCAGCTCTGACCAGCCTGGATGGTGAGTTCAAGGGAAAGTACTACCCACTGAAGTCCATGACTGATGCTGAGCAGGAACAGCTGATCAATGATCACTTCCTCTTTGACAAGCCTGTTTCTCCCCTGCTTACCTGCGCTGGTATGGCCCGTGACTGGCCCGATGCCAGAGGTATCTGGTGAGTGTGGGTACCCGTGGGTAGACCAGCTCTAGTAAATATTTTCCTGAACTTTCAGTGACAATTCGTAGTTTTTTAAGCATTCAGTTAATTCTGCGTTTTGATCTGATCTTAGGCACAACGACAACAAAACCTTCCTGGTCTGGGTGAACGAGGAGGATCACCTGCGTGTCATCTCTATGCAAAAGGGTGGCAACATGAGGGAGGTCTTCAGGCGTTTCTGCGTTGGCCTGCAGAAGGTACACGATGGGAAAAACGCTGCAGAGGAGCTGATAAAAGCCACATTATGTTGTATCATGATTACAGTATGTTTGACTGAKTCTCCTATCGTAAATCTCAGATTGAGGAGATCTTCAAGAAGCACAACCATGGCTTCATGTGGAACGAGCATCTCGGCTACATCCTGACCTGCCCCTCCAACCTGGGTACCGGCCTGCGCGGTGGCGTCCACGTCAAGCTGCCCAAGCTCAGCACACATCCCAAATTTGAGGAGATCCTCACAAGGCTGCGTCTGCAGAAGCGTGGCACAGGTATTCACAGACTGTCTGATGTTTGCACAGTTGTTGCTACCATCAGCTTGACCGTTTGTAATGTCTAATCTGCTGTAATTCCCTTCAGGTGGTGTGGACACTGCATCTGTGGGTGGTGTGTTTGATATCTCCAACGCTGACCGTCTAGGCTCCTCTGAGGTAGATCAGGTCCAGCTGGTGGTTGATGGTGTCAAGCTGATGGTTGAGATGGAGAAGAAGCTTGAGAAGGGAGAGGCCATCGACAGCATGATCCCCGCACAGAAGTAAAGAGGGACAATCTTTGCTTTCACTTGTGACCATTCATGTACGATGGAGCCGTCTGACGGGTGAGCAGAGACCGGCCGCTCAAATAGAGACTCTTGCCTCTGCCAACCTTTGATCTTCCTTCCAACTTTTTTTTCTTTTCACGTCTTTTTGTCAAGTTTTCCAGGGTTGGTGGGTAACATCCTGGGAATCACCTACTTTTTGTTATAAAAAGTAACGATAGCTGCACCTGTTCATACTGTTCAATAAAAAGTGCCCCATGAAAAATGTTTGGAAGTCTTTTTTACCTGAGTAATCAAAGACAGAATATGTGATATAAATGTGTAAACAAGACAAGAAAATGAAAAAAAAAAAATGCCAACATCAGTGAATTTTATTCAACTTCAGCTCCATGTTCTCTTTGTGTACCAAAACCACTTCATTTCAGTTTACAGTTTATTTCTGAGGGAAAGAAAAGAACTTCAGTTTAGAATAAAATAACTCATAGTCACACTGTGGGTATTTCTAAGTCTCTTTTGCATAAAACATCAACTGTTCTGAAATTTAGTTAAGAGATGATGTGAAACACTGAACCCCCTGGGTGTTAATACTGTCCCGTTTCACCAAACCAGACCACTCTCTGCATTTTCTTAACATTCAACTCAACAAATACTTTAAAAAAATTCACAGTAATGTTCACTTCAAGACAATGTTTATCTGCCTTTTACTATAAGAGAGTTTGTGACTCCAAATTATAACCTTCTTTCCACTTTACATCAAAAAATACCACTAAAATACTCTGCAAACAACCTGACTCATATTTGTGATCAGAAGACAATAGCACAACTTTTCTATGGCTTGATTGAAAACTTGGGGTTGTTTAGCATGCCATGGAGCTCTCAGGATTYTTGTGAAATCATGTTAAATTTTCATCCTCTAGCAACAAGTTAGTGTAAAGTCACTGCGTCTCACTGGAGCCCTTCTGTTTATTTTTGTGAAAGGGGAAAAAAATCGTCACTCAACAATTTATTTCTACAAATTGATAATATCTGCATTTCATTAAGCCTCCAAAGTTAGGTGTACATCATGTTTTATTTTTTCACACTAAAACCCCAAAGTCATGCAGGATTGCAGGTTGGTTCAGTTCTTCCGTGTCACTGACAGAAACTGGTTTAATCTAGTATTACTTCCCTTGATCTAGCTATAAATAAACCTTGAGCTCTAAGATATATACTATATTCATATATTTTATATACAGCCATCAAATGACTGATATAAATCCAGTTTTAATGATATTATTCTAAAAAATAAAAAAGTACCTGTGCAAATATCCACAAATTGAAGTGTTTCACATTTAAGACATTGGCGCCCCCCGGTGACGAGTTCTGGGCATTACCTGAACAGGTACACCAGAGGGAGCTGATTCAAGTCAAAGCAAAGTGCATTGAGGTCTATATTACCTAATGCTAATATACACCACAATGAGAAACGCCCAGGGAGAGGACAAGGACAGGCCCCTAGTGTCCATTTTGGTGTCTGCTTCTCAACCTGAGGGGTACAGCAGGTCAAAAACAGCCCCCCTGTTGGACTAAAGGGAACGGCTCACACCAAACGGACTGAGAAGATGCCACACAGCATGGAGGAGTGAACGATGGCTGATTGCTCCARCTCTGGAAACAAAGCTGAATGCTTGTGACAGATAGAAAAAAAAACTTCCTGGTGTTTGACAGAGACAAACAGGTGAGGTTGACATCCCAGTTAAATTTAGAGARTTGGTGAAACAGTCCGTTGAGAAACAGGTTTGGGGGCTGGAGAYGGGGCAGGGGGTGGGGGGAGTCACCATGAGTAAAGCCACAATTGAGAGATAGTAGTAACAGTAAATCAGCAGCCAAACAATATGACTTCTGTAGCCTACGCAAATATCACAGTACATTATTCACTATAATACAGGGAGGGATAGAAAGCTTTGTCAGTTTTTTTTGTTACATTGAATATGTACCATATGAAGGTGCTGGGGGCTGTTCCCTTTAAAGGCAGCTGGACTAACAAGAATAAAACTGTGTCCACATTGCYTTCCCGGTGTCTTCTCAGACAGATAGCATCCCTCTGATCCAAGCAGTCATCAGTACTGGGTCATCAGTACTGGGCTGAGCTGTTTGTAAACTGGGCCAAAGGGATAAACAGATGAACCTAATACCTCTGAGTGTAAAGATAAGTATGACTGATCCACATTCTGGTGTTTCTCATCAACAAGAGATGATGAGTGAAGTGAAATCACACAGCTCAAAACAGAARCATGAAAGAGTTGCATTGCATTGAAAGAAACTCKGACTTACAGRCATTAGTTGCTTGGTAGAGTGGTGACGGACTGCTGTATAGAATAAGGTTAGTGTAATGTTTAGTCAGAGCTTTACCAYTTGAGAGTTTGGGGTTAGAACCATTTGTTAGTACTTTGAACACTGCCGCTTGTTTGATCAGTAAACAAACTGGAAAAAAAGGTAAAATAATCACAGGAATCAGCTGATCAGAGAACAGAGGGTCTTTCTTTCTTCTGAGCTGCAGGCTACATGATAAAARTGAGGTCTTGTAAAAAACAGGAACTTGCAGATTAAACCTTTTTAGCTCAATCTCATAACTAATATCATATGACTGGTTTTGTTGCAGTGGTGAAAGACGAATGGTTYTTTGTCTCATTTGTCTCTATGTGTCCCTGTGACGGACTGGAGACCTGGACTTGTCCAGGGTGTACCCCACCTCTCACACAATAACTGCTGAAGATAGGACCCACCTTTCCACACTCAAAAAAGGAAAAAGTTGGTGAGGAAAAATGGATGGATGGATGGATGGATGGATGGATGGATGGATGGATGGATGGATGGTGAACATGCTAACTCCACACAGAAAGGATCCAGGTTGGGAGTGACCCTGTGAGGCAACAGCTCAGATGCTAGACAGACCCAGTAGACCCAAACATACATAGAAAGGGTTTGATGGGAATGTCTAGCACAAGAACCAGTCAGAAAGAACTTCAACTGCATCCCAACAAAGGTGGGGGACATTAAATCTGAGTGGGTTATTTTCCATGCCTCCATTGTCGAGGTGGCTAATGTGAGCAATGGCCACAAGGTTATTGGTGCGTCTAACGACAGACAACTTTGAACCCGGTGGCTGACAACCCAAGTGAGGAAGGCTGTCAAGTTGAAGAAGGAGTSCTCTCAGGTCTTATTGACTGGTAGGCATCCGGAGGCAGCAGAGGAGTATCAGCAGGCCAATCGGGCCGCAGCCCTGGATGTTGCTGAGGCAAAAGCTCAGATGTGGGAGYAGTMTGATGAGGCCTTGGACAAAGACTCTCAATCAGCTCCAAGGAGATTCAGGCAAATCACCCAGCYGCTGAAAGACAGCAGCKCTTCACTAACGCTGTGCTCAGTGAAGGTGGAGTGCTARTGACCTCGACCAGTGATGTTGCTGGGATCTTGTGGTCTGTTTCATCCATAACTGGGCCTGAGGTCGCTGAGGTAGTTAAAAAGCTCCACGGCAGAAGGGCTCCAGGGGTGGACGAGATCTACCCTGAATTCCTTAAGGCTCAGGATGCTGTGGGGCTGTCCTGGTTGACACGCCTTTGCAACATCGTGTGGACATTGGGGGCAGTGCCACTGGATTGGCAGACTGGGATGGTGGTTCCCCTCTTTAAAAAGGGGACTGGKGGGTGTGCTCCAATAACAGGGGCATCACTCTCCTTAGCCTGCCTGGTAAGGTTTTTCAGGGGTACTAGAGGAGAGAGTCTGATCGATAGTTGAACCTCAGATTCTAGAGGAACAATGAGAGTTCCATCTTGGCTGTGAAACACTGGACCAACTCTTTACCCTCACTAGGGTCCTCGAGGGGTCATGGGAGTTTGCTAATCCAGTCTATGTGTGTTTTGTGGACTTGGAGAAGGCATTCGACCGTGTTCCTCAAGGTACACTGTGGGMGGTGCTACGAAAGTATGGGATTATGGGTCCATTGTTACAGGTCATTCAGTCTCTATACAAGCGGTAAAAGAGTTTGGTTCTCATTGCCTGTAGTAAGTCTGACCCCTTCAGAGTGGTAGATGGACTCCGGGGCTGCCTGTTGTCATTATTTCTGTTCYTAAKTTTTWTTGACAGAATTTGTCAGTGCAGCCAGGGGMCGGAGGGAGTCCTGTTCTMTGGCCTCATGATTCCATCTCCGCTGTTTGCAGATGATGTGGTTCTGTTGGTGTCATCATGCTSTGAWCTTRAGCTCTCACTGGAGCYGTTCYCAGCTGAGTGTGAAGCAGCTGGGATGAGGATCAGCACCTCCAYATCTGAGTCCATGGTCCTCAGTCTRCCAWCTGTGAAAGGTGGATTGCTCTCTCTGGGTTGGGGGTGAGGRTCTGCCTCAAGRGGAGGATTTCAAGTYTCTCAGCGTTTTGCTCACAGATGAGGGAGGAATGGAGTGTGAGATTGACAGACAGATCGGTCCAGCTTCTGTGTATTTGCAGACTCTGTGCCAATTCATTGTGGTGAAGAAGGAGCTGAGCTGTAATGTGGAGTTATTTTTATACTGGTGACCAGACTACAAAATTAGCTGCAGATAAAGAATGAATAGATGGATGGATGGATGTATGGATGGATGGATGGATGGATGGATGATGGAAGGATAGTCAAAAAACAGAAAATAAATTATGCCAATATCATCTGAAAGGACATCGTTTGATGCTGATGAAATTACCAAATTAAACACAGTACAATTTTTTAATCAGTGGTATKTTTTAGTTTAAACAGTTACTCTATAAATGTTGTACTGTTGAAGAAATTATTGGGGTAGTTTACTACTGACTTCTAAAGACACTACACATTGTATAGTCTTTTATTATGTGAACAGTAATGTATTTTTATAATGTGGTTATTTCTGATTGATTGATTGATTCTGATTTTATGTGCAGACTGGGTTGTGGGACCTGGATCAGGGTTTCACAGACTAAGGGGGCTTTTAGTTAGATACGTCTGATTTAAAACAACACATAAAAGAATCGTGATTAAACATTAGCATGAGGAATAATATCTGACATCTTGACTCTGTACAGAAATATCCTGTCCCTTTAAGATATGTCATGATGCGAAGTGGTGTGTTACTTAATGTGTGTTTCCTGSTTCTGGTCACTGTTTAGCTGATGCCTGTCGGAGGCAGATTAAACTAAAGCTTATCAGTCCACATCTGTGTCCGGATGGTTTTGTATGGCTCACTCAAACATTCACATGTCATTATCATTAACTGGTGTCAGATCTGAACAGGTAAAGGATAAAGAACATTGCTTATCTTATAACACTGTAATGGACAGGTCACCCATCCGTCACAGAAACATGAGTGAGGGTTTTCCACTAAACTGGTTCCAGTGTTAAATCAAACCCAGAGCTCTTTCTG
>NW_013952548.1:1272871-1284837 GCF_001266775.1 Austrofundulus limnaeus
GTCCAGAGGACCTATACAATTTTTTTTCATTTTGATTTTTTTCTTGGATTACTGAGATGCATCAGGATATTATTATTATTATTATTATTATTATTATTTGGTGTATGCCAATATAAATCTTTCCTACTAGGTTTTTTATGAAATGACAATAGTTGTGTGTCGGGAAACAGATTTTTGCTGCGTTCCTGAACACAGCAAAACTCCGACTCCTTCCTCACCTCAGCTCAACTTTCGAAAGTTGAGCATAAAAAAAAAAGCTTTTTCGACAAATAAACAACTCCAGTTGTCACCTGGGACTTATAGCTGCAGCACATAAAACTAAGAATGTAAGGTGCTGATGTAGCAACATCATTCATTCAATTAAAATCAAAATAAATTAGTTTAAGTCYGACTTGTCCATGTAAACAACGACCAATCTGTACAGAAATGACAATAATTAGCTGATGGCCATGACATAATTATTGCATGCACATGCGTTAGTCATTGCGTGYGCATGTGAAAACATTATTTATTCCATGTCACTGGGCGGGCTCCGTAGATTTCATAAACACTCTTTGAAAAAAAAAACATTTTCAGCTCTTTTTAATCTCACAAGGTGTTTAGGGATGCTGCTGAAGCGTTGTGTGTAACTCCTGTCTGCAGCAGCATTTATAAATGTATAAATGTAAATCAGAAGATCAGAAATGAGAATCCACAAACAGCAACTGTTGTTTCAAACAGTGTTTGTAAACAAAACTAAGGCCTCATGTWTCCAAGAGTGCAGCTTTCATGCTGAAAGGTGGTGTACAAAGTGGAAAAGTGTGTACACACYGAAATATTCAGATTTATCAAACCGAACGTTTGTTTCTGTGCTCCTTTCCTTCATACTTTCTCATTAACTGAGAATCATACGGACGCAGCACTACAGGTGTCACTGTTTCAACRTTACACAGCTGTTTATGCTCGTTGTTACACCTACATGTGAGGAGTCATCACACCTGACGTGCTCTAATCAGTGTGCATTGCCAATGCAATGCACACTATTGTGATTCGTTTCCCATCCAAGTCATCTCAACTTTGTCARGCRTCTCCTCCTGCATACTTTGTCCTAGAGCTGCCATTGTAATTTATATCTATAAAGTCCCTGTGCCAAATGATGGCTATGCCTTTTGGTGCCTGTAAAATTTATAGTTTATGAAATATTAATGTTTAATAAATTATAACGGCAGTCAATGGAGCCTTGTATTGGTCCAATACTGCCCCATGCTGTACTCAACTTGGTACTGCACCATAGCTTAATATTTCAACTCAGATGTTCAGTGTTTACAGTACGAATATGATTGTATTTTGATGTTTTACTATAATATTGTCTTAATACTGCTCTATTGTTGTAATATTATGCAGTTTAGTGTCAATAATTGTATTGGCAATGTGGCCTCTTTCTGCACACATACAAACCAACCCCTGCCACCACCTTCTGCCACAGCTCCATTGGTCTAATGGTCTATGTCATGGACTTTCATGTGGGAGATCAGGGTTCAAAACCTGGCTAATGCAACTTTAAGAAAAAATCTCTTCAAACTTCATTTTGTCACACAATTACCTTAATTCTAAACACCTGCTGATGTGACAGGCACAAGCTGGTATAGAAAACACATTTGAACTTGGTCAAAGTTCATTCTGCAAGTCCAACGCTGCCGGCAAAGCCATGCTGCAATGACATGCTACGTGGCAATGCACACTTGTTTTTACATCGTAAAAACCCATGTCTAGTTCAAACTGTTTTCTTCTCATTCTGAATAAAACTACCTGTTAGACATTTCAAATGGATTTTATGCTCCTCCTATGTGCGTTAGCCGCACAGGTGTGTATTTCTATCTACAGGTAACAGAAAGAAAACTTTACAGCACCATTCAAACGAGTGATATTAAGACCCAAACTCTGTGATCTGTGAATGTAAAATGTCCCTCTGTCATTTACTGGAAGATACACGTGTTTCATGTGATGTAATCATYTAMCTCTGAGTTGAGTTGGCTGAAAAAKCAATCAGCTGTTCTTAAATGGAACCATTTAAGAACCTGCTCTAGAACTGGAACCTCTTGTGGAGAAAAAACGCCTCAACTCAGGATGAATAAAAATCACTAATTAATTAAACCTTCAGAGTTTTTGGACTGTGGGAATAAACTGCATCCCCTCCAGGAGGAAAACCAATATATTCACAGAGAAAACCAATGTGCTGTTCAAAGGACTGACAACATTTCATTAACTCAAAATTTATTTTCTGTAGTTTTTATATTCTTCACTTTCCAATAATTTATAACTAGCTGTTTATCTAAGTGCAGTATCCAGTAAGATTAGTTTGTTTCAGTAAATTTAACTGGATGAGAGATGTAAAAAAAAGCATCACAGTAAAGTTAAAAAAGTTTAACTAGTTTTGTAGTAAACCTGTCAGAACAGTTGCCTTTCCCCTTCTATAAGTTTTTAGATTTATGTTTTAAATCCTATAAACCTTTAAGATGAGGTCCATTAAAACAGCTGTCAGTCTTTTTCAACCCACACTACAGAAAATCTTACTCTTTTCACAGAATAAACATTTTTTTGTGATTTTTTGATTTAAGATATTTAATGTGTAGAGCTGAAAGAACATTTTAAACCTTTTAGTTATAAGCAGTGGGACAGTAAATGCCTTGGCATGCAGAAGACTATGATTGGTCAATAAATGTAAGAGAAGTGAGTGATTTTTACTATGAGCACCTTGTAGACTAAAAATAACAGCAACCCAGCTGCAACATTATAGAAAAACAGATGTTTGTGTTCTGAAAATYTTTCCATTTGTGGTCAGGTCAAAGGAATGTGAACGAGAAGCTGTCAACGCAATCAGTTCATTAAGTTTAAGATCTCACTGGCTCTTTGGGGTCTGAATTTATCCCTACATGCCTGTTTATTCCTCCACATTGTCTTTTTTTAACTCCACACTACTCTCAGATTGGTTGTTTTTACTCAACACTGCTCTCTGATTGGTTGTTTTTACTCAACACTGCTCTCAGATTGGACGTGTTTACACCACACTGTTCTCTGATTGATTGTTTTTACTCCACACTGGCTATTTGACTCTCTACTGCTTTATAATCTGTTGTTTTTACATCACACTGCTCTCTGATTGGTTGTTTTTTTCTCCACACTGCTCTCTGATTGGATGTTTTTACACCACACTGCTCTCAAATTGGTTGTTTTTACTCCACACTGCTCTCTGATTGGTTGTTTTTGCTCCACACTGCTCTCTGATTGGTAGTTTTTACTACACACTGCTCTCTGATTGGTTGTTTTTACTCCACACTGCTCTCTGATTGGTTGTTTTTGCTCCAAACTGCTCTCAGATTGGTTGTTTTTACTCCACACTGCTCTCCGATTGGTTGTTTTTGCTCCAAACTGCTCTCAGATTGGTTGTTTTTACTCCACACTGCTCTCTGACTGGTTGTTTTTGCTCCAAACTGCTCTCAGATTGGTTGTTTTTACTCCACACTGCTCTCTGATTGGCTGGTTACAAAAAACATCAACTCCCACTGACCTTAATCCAAAGCAGGCATCACCACTGTGTGTACAGGAATGAAAGCAATGAGCAATCTGCTGACGCTCGCCGGATCACTGAACTGAATCGTCTTCACATATGTGCACATTACTGTCCCCCAAAGTTCAAAGGTCAGCAGATAATCTCTGGGAGGAAAAAAGAACGAGGAATGAATGTTGCTGGGGGATCAGCAATCAGTCTGCCTGATGAGGGATGTCTTTTCTGGAGTGATTAAGATGAAAAGAAAGATGAGTGTGAAACTAAATAAAGAGTCATTATGGCTCGGAGCAGTAAGAAAAATATTCAGCTTGGTTCCATCTGATCCAGATCCAGGGCTGCAGAAGCTGGCTAAGCTGGGTGGACAGGGGGCGCTTCTGTTTGTGTTACTTTACGGGACAGATGTGTGACTGTGTGTTTTTATTTTTTGGGGGGGAGGGTTCATGTTGAAAGGGTCCAGCCCCTTGCCCTGTTTGTTGTCCCCAAACCCTTTTCTAATTCCCTTTGCACACACACAGAAACACACAAAAAACACACACTGGAACACAACCCCCCCTCCCCCCCTTCTTCAAAGTTRAAGGTCCTTCGAGATTTGGGTGGCAATGTCCCGAAATGCCAGTGGCACCCCCCAGAGTCGCGTGTAGCGCACCCCATTAGAAGTCTCTGATGTGCCTGTGGAGAGGTGGCACACCTCTGCTTCAAAAGCCACGCGGCCCCCTGCAGTGCCGTGGGTGCAGGAGAGCAGAAAGGGGCCGGAATGGTGGACCTGGCAGCCACATCTGAGRGCCGCCTCCCGCAAAGCCAGTACCACCTCCACAGGGTCTCGCCGCCCACAGCCTCTCAGATTCCAGCTACGTCCGACGGCCCCGGGCTCGGACGCTTTTTGATACCCAGGTAGATGGCAACTAGGAGAGAATGTGGAGGAGTTGAGCCACAGCTGGTATTACTGGTCTCTGGAAGCACGTGAAACACAGCTACTTACCTTGTGACCGCAAATCTCCTGATTCCCTCAGATTCATTTGTGACCCTGCGGGGCAGACCGAAAAAAGGTAAATCCTTTAGAACACAAAAAACTCTAAAACTGATTCCCTGCTTTCAGATGAGATGATGTTCAGAAACTGATGCTCTACAAAAAAATAAAAAACAAATGTTTTCCAACAACAAACAAGCAAATGATGAGAAGAACACTGTGCATCTTACAYGGAAACAAATCACAATCAGTCCGGCATGCAGACATTACCGCTGTCCTGAAGGCTATTTCTTTACATTTTCACTCAGTGCTCATTTTGTTGCACAAAACCAGGGCTGGACTGGTAGTAGGGCAGACTGGGAGGCTGAAAAGCATATTTTATAACTGACAGGACCATAAATAATGAGCAGATGCCCATTTCTTACTGGCTAGCCCAGTCATATCTCATAGGTTACTTCTGTACATGGTACTCCTCTACCTTTACCTGGACTTTCTCACGGTTCTGGCATGAGTAGGTAGAAAAGGAATGGCACACCCTGAAGAGTTAAAAAGGGAAGAAAAACTGCAAAACAGAGCAATATGCAAGTAGGTGCTGTCAAATGTTTGTTATAGCTTTGTGTTCTACAGCAGATGTTCTGCACCAACCAGAGCAGGGGAGCTGACCAGTCAGTAGTAATGTTAGCAAAATATCTAGTTTTAACTGTTTTAACCAGCATCGTTACTGAGCTGAAACTGTGTTATGAAACTCCTGTGTCATTTTAAGTGAAGTTTGGCTGACACAACATGTTATGTGTACATACAGTACACATCCCACTACAAGTACTGGAGCATTTAGCTTGACATTCAAAGTTTAATATCAGATTGAAGTACTGAAACGTGACTGACAGGTGTTCTTTATGTTGCCCAGGTTTGTCGTATTACGTTGCATAAACAATAACTAATCAGCTAAATGACTGTGTCTCCTCTCACTTTCAGATGTGGGTTTTGGCTGTGTAGACCTCACTTCTAGAAACCAACATGAAGCCAGAGAGCCGTCTCATACATTGGCCATGCCCAGTCCAACCATCTGGAGTGTCCTGGAGAAGAAACTACTGGTGGGCTCAGTGACAGGTGTCCAACAGTACGACAGAGGAAATATCAGCAGTTGATGACTGAAACTCAGAGAGTTCCAAGGTGCTAATTATGGAACTCTCTGTGCATTGTTGCCCAAATCAAATTRTGGAAGTGGTCATTCAACTAGATCTGTTACAAAAGGACAACTGATATTACCAACTTTTAAAAACTGTTACGGCCAGAGGTCTTTCTTCTATGTTTATACTAAAGCATGGAATGACATTCCTCAAAACATAAAGTCCATTTCAAAACTACAGCCCTTTAAGAAGAATCTTGTCTGCCATCTGCTGGACACTTTTTGTTGTGCTCARGTTCAGACGTCCTATTTTGCAAATGCTGCCTTCCTGAAATTTGGTATGCTTGTTTGTCTTTGTGTCTATGGTGTATAATGATGTGATTGTGATGCTGTAWTTCTGAGTGTTTTATGTGCTGCAGAACAGGAACCTGCTGTAAAACAGCAATTATGCTGAYTCAGGCTTGACTTTTAGTAATCTTTTCCTGTTTAATCAATAAATAAAATCAAATCAAGTTTCAAAGGGCAACTTAACTGTTAGCAACAAAGTTCAGAGAACAAGAGTGAAGGAATCACTGTCTGCCATTCACAGAAAACATCCTGAACAAAAGCACAGAGGCTACGCCAGAAGAAGAACAGAAGAGCAAGACCAGACTGGAATCAACCAAAACTCCAGAGCTGAGCCTAGAATACTTCTGGCACTAATTTTTTAGACATTTATCAACGATAACATTCTACAATCTACAGACACATTTAGTCTAAAGAAGAAAAACACACTGAAAAAAAAAAAACCCAAAAAACAAAGAAAACTCAAGAAGGTTCTAGACCGGCCAAGTCTATCTCCAGCATTAAACCTTTGGAGACAAACATCCTAAACTAACAAACTGAAAGAGGCCGGAAACACATCACAATGGAAGAAAGTTAAAGCTTGACGTCAGTGGATCACAAGATCATTGATGTTTGAAAATATATATTAGGTTTAATTTAGGTTAATCTACTATTTATCTGTTCCAGTAACTCTGCTCATCTAAAACTTTAATGTTCCGTTCAAAATGTCTTCTAGGTTGTGTCAGTCCAACAACATGATGTTAGTCTGCCTTCAGGCCCAGGAAGGCTCTGAAAAAGAGATCTGAGCAGCAGTTGACACTGGCCTGGTGGCRTGAGTTGTCCCATCTCACTCTGAATACAAAGAAAACAGTCTCCATTTGTTTCTCATTCAGAACAAGGCCAGTTGACAGCACCTTTTCAAACACACAGAAATAATGAAATTATTGAAGAAGTTTCAGAAAGCACATACCTTGGGATCGGTTTTGAAAACACCTTAAAGTTTTAAAGTCCAATCAAAAGTGCATACAAGAAGGAGGTAAAATCCAGTCTGAACTATTTTTGCTTCATTAGAAGTAGGGATGCARRGATATGAAAATTTCAGCCGATATCCYATATAATTATTGGTGTTATGGCCGATAACCGATATTTACCGATATTACACAAACARACAAATTATATTATTCATATARGCAAAAACACACTTGGGTCTTTTTTGATGCTGTAAATAAATGACAAGACCTCTGACATGGCTCCCTACTTCAGTTATTCCTGGCTGCAGCATCAGTATCACTATCATGATCAAACAGATGCTGCTCAACCAACCATCTCCCCTCCCAAAACAGAAACACAAAGATAAAAACTGGGAAATCAATATTGGACATTAATATCGGCCCTGTTTTACATATCGGGCCGATACCAATATTCTAAAAATTGACCAATATCGGCCAATACCGATATCAATGCCGAGATGTTGTGCATCCCAAATTAGAAGATGTTTATCAGACCAAGCTGCCTCCATGTACATACATGCAATGACTTTCCTCACACCTGTCTTCCTGCATCCCATCATGGTGACTCACGGTCCTTTCATTCTACAGTGAAGCCAATCATCTCCTGCTTTAACCAGACAATTAAGGTGCTGGACAAAAAAACACATAACACAGCATCACTGTCATATAATAACAAATAGTAACTTTTACTTTCAAAATTGTATGAATGTTAGTGTTTTAAAACTGGTTTTTAAATGTTTGAACAGTCATGCGTCACCACCGCTCTTTTTGTCAGATATCGCTCTCAATCCATCCGCCTGAGCCTCTGTCAGTGACGACTGTCCCAACATTTAAAACATCCTTTGGACAGGCTTCTTTCTCTTTCTAGGCTCTCAAACTCTGGAACTRTGTTCCCACTGCCCTAAAACTATAGACAGACTTTAACCTTTACAGTAGAGCCCAAAAGCAATGGCTTAAGTTTGGGCAGCGATGCTCACATGGAGAAATGTAATTAATGCCTCTAATTGAATTYTATTTTTTTACTTTCTTTCTTTTTATTTCAGCCCTTTAAAAGCCTCCAAAGGACAGGTGTTGAAAATTGGAAAGGCTGCTGGACACATACAAAACACCTGGTTTTGTTTATTCTTGTCAATCTTGTATTGAGAGAAACATGCTGCCTTTCCTCACTCAATTAAGGCACGAACATCCATTAAACACAGTTCAATATGGAAGTTATCTTAACTAACCTTTTTCTCTGTTTCCAACCATTCTGAAGGTCGGTTTGAGGACATATTTTACTGATTATTGGTTGGATTTGTAAATATTGTACTTGATCATCAGTGACCATGTTATCCGTCAGTAGTAAGTGTACTTGTTACTGTCATTTGTCCATGAACATATGACTTATCTTAATAGGCACTTTGGAATGCTGCACATGGATTTAAAAAGGACTGTTTCTGACCAGTCATGGTGGGCTGCCTGTAGGGTTATGCATCATTTGAATTTAAACGATTCTGGTTCCTCATTTCGCGGCTCCCAATCATTCACAATTTCGATTCTTTTTAGAGGCAGGGTCAATAAAGGTTACATGGTTTAAATGAGCCAGAGTTCTTTCTAGATGGACAGATGTTATGAATTTATTTTTCACACAGGGGTACTCCTCAAAACTTCTCCATCTAACCAAATCGTACACTTATATCCAGCCAAAGAGTATTTTTCATCTTGTTTTGAGATGATAGACTAACCCCGGATTTATACCACATGCGTCTCTGCTCCGCTGCGCTGCGGTGCGCAGGTCGCAGCTGTTCGTTTGTGTCTCAATTTATACAGCGTCCGCTTCGCTCCGGTCCGACAGGGTGTGCAGGAAAGAGATTGCGTGATAAATTCAGTGATAACAGCAAAAAAATCATTAATTCTGTGTAAGACGGACTCCAAACACAGCTGAAAACATTGATATGAAGGCTTTTGGTGTCTATGTTGAAACTGTCTCGCTGTTGTCTTTCAGAAACTTCTGATTTCAAAATAAAATCCACGTGTATCGTGTGTGTACACATATGCTTCATGCTACATTTCCATCTGCTTCCCAAACAGAACGATACATTCTGACAGAATTTGTGTAGAAATATATCCATATACTTATTAATATAGCTGCAATTTCTGTTAAGATTTGTGTCTGTGTTAATGCTTTCTTTTAGTTTCTGTCTTGTCATCTSTTTTCTTCCTCCTGTTTGCCTTTGCTCCAGCCCCGCCCACTCTCACCTGCTCCTCATGTTTTCTCTCCCAGGTGTTTCCAGTTTGTGCTCGTTAGTCTCACCTTTATATTCTGTGTCTTGTCTTCACTTCCCTGTCTGATCATTGTGCTGTTCACAGCCTGTATGTTTCTTTTCTTGCCTTGCCTTGTCTTGCCTTGCCTTGCTTTGCCTTGCCTTGCCTTGCCTTGCCTTGCCTTGCCTTGCCTAGCCTAGCCTAGTCTTGCCTTGCCTTGCCTTGCCTTGCCTTGCCTTGCCTTGCCTAGCTACACCAAGTGAGTTTTTGAGCTCCCCTGTCAGCAATTTTTGTTTAATAAATCTTTATTTTTTCCTTTTGGAAGCTGAATGCACCCTGGGTTCATTTTTGCCAATTCTTAACAGAATGATCAGACCAACAACTGAACCCAACAGGCAGTTTTTCTCCTCTCCACCCACAATTTGTGCTTTGCCAGCTTCTCCCCTCTCTAAGATCCTGGGGCTCCTGGAGGGGATGCAGGGTGAGCTAGCTGGCCTTAGGGGACTCTTTTCTTCAGGGTGTCCTTTAGAGCTGGCAGTTCTGGAGGTTTCTGATTCCCACCCTCCCCACCCCTCTGATGCTGGACTTCCTGCTCCAGTTCCTGCTGGAGCTCCAGCTCTGGTTCCTGTGGGCCCTCCAGCTCTGGTTCCTGTTGGGTCTCCTGCTGAGCCCTGTGCTCCTGAGGTTCCTGGGTCGTCTGCTATCACCTCCATGTCGCCTGGTTCGGCTGCCGTCACCTCTTCATCTCCTCTGTTGCCTTTGGTCACCATCGCCAAGGCTCTGGATCCCTCAACCTCCACCGGTTCCTCATTGGCTCTTGCCTCCTCCCTTGGCTCCACGTCTGCTCCTGCCTCCTCCCTTGGCTCCACGTCTGCTCCTGCCATCCCTTATTGGTGGGGGGGGGGGCTATATTATGATTTGTGTCTGTGTTAATGTTTTATTTTAGTTTCTGTCTTGTCATCTGTTTTCTTCCTCCTGTTTGCCTTTGCTCCAGCCCCGCCCACTCTGACCTGCTCCTCATGTTTCTCTCCCAGGTGTTTCCTGTTTGTGCTTCTTAGTCTCACCTTTATATTCTGTGTCTTGTCTTCACTTCCCTGCCTGATCATTGTGCTGTTCACAGCCTGCATGTTTGTGAGCAAGTTTTTGAGCTGCCCTGTCAGCAATTTTTGTTTAATAAATCTTTATTTTTTTTCCTTTTGGAAGCTGCCTGCACCCTGGGTTCATTTTTGCCAATTCATAACAATTTCGACATTATTCCAACAAATTATCCCACATAAAAGTGTCTTATTTTGAAAATACGGATGTTGTGCTCGTTTGTTTTCCTGTTGGTGCGACGTAATTTTTAAAACTTGACTCCAGCGCAGCTCCGGCGTCCGGCAAAAAATAGGATCTGTTCTAATTTCACCTGATTGCCGTCTGCTCACCGCCACCGTGCACAGCCAGTGTAAACACTCCCATTGATTATAATGGGTGTGTATTTGCTGCGGAGGTCGGACCGGAGCGAAGCGGAGCAGGAACGCATGTAGTGTAAATTAGGGGTAAGCAAGAGCAGAATGTATTTGATTATTAATCTTGTTAGCCTGGAAATGTTTTACCAAGTGCAACTGTCTTACTGCAACGGCAGATTATTTCACTTAATTTGACAATTTGAGTCCGAACACCAACTAAAATTGGTGTTCAGCTGCTCACCTGTTTTTTTTTTCCTTTATTGGTGTTGGGCGGCTTCTTTTTCCAGTTGGCAGACAAGGCATTGCAGCTAGGTATCAAAATTTAAAAGTACAAACAATTCCAGGAGAAATGAAACATTAGTCCCGGTTCCAATCGATACTCGAGACTCGATGCCCAACCCTAGCGGCCTGGCCCAATAAATTGTCCAAGTCCAGCCCTGTACAAACTCATGACTAAGTTTGAATGTTTCTAAACAGGAGTAGAAATGTTTCAACAAAGACACAGACCCTGAACGTYAAACTTCAAATCAAATCTCCATGATTGCAGCCATGCATGAAATTATGTGTATAGGACCTGGACAGACTGAAGATCACACACAGAACATGCATGTCGAGCATTAAGGCAAACGTCCAGATAGGGCAGCACAAGCAGACAAGAAAAAAAAGCAAGAGATATGGAAACTTACTAACTGTTTTTGATCCTTGTGGAAGAGTACAGCCTGAGACTGATTTGTTTGAGCCCTGGCGCTTGGAAGGGTCAAGGTTGACCCTGGTGCCATAACAAGGGGAAGCAGAAGAAGACAAGGARGGAGAAAAAGAGGGTTAAGAGCAGGGAGCTGGGGAAGGAGGTGCTTAAAGAGAATACATTTGAATCACAGTTGTGAAAAAGACTGTAGCAGGAGAGCTGACTGGCAAGGGTAAAGCTGAGGTTTGATAAGATTAGACATGTAATTATGATGACTGGGAGGGAGAGGAGAGCGGGAGATAATCCACGGTCACAGAAAGAGGGGCTTGGCAATACGACCAGCRGGAAAAACCTCTGACACACATGGACTTATACTGAGACTGGGCTCGAGCTGAGAGGCACAACTTTAAGACACAAAGTCTTTGGGTATTTAAATCACAGGTTTGAATTTCAGCTTCTTTACAGAGTGACTATTTATAACTACAGTCATCTCTGAACACTATACCAAAATATCTTCAAATCCTCAATTTAAAGGGATCCCCGATTAGTTGTAACATTAGACTTTATTTGATAAACAAATATTGTAACTGTAAAATAAAGACTGTATAAATA
>NW_013952548.1:1285653-1287074 GCF_001266775.1 Austrofundulus limnaeus
TATTTATACAGTCTTTATTTTACAGTTACAATATTTGTTTATCAAATAAAGTCTAATGTTACAACTAATCGGGGATCCCTTTAAATTAAGTTCCAAACATCCAGATCCAAYTCCAGTTACAGTGAAATCACATCATAAAATGCTAACAAGTAAACATATTCTGCCTAAGAAAATCTTCAATTTTGCACCAAATCCCTCCAAGCACTGAGGAGACAGTGGAAGGAAACCACTCTCTTTAATAGAAAAAAAAAAAAACAACAGGAAATCTAGAACCAGGTTCAGGATGAGCGGCTGTCTGCCTCAACTGGATGGAGGTTTGCTGTCCAACAGGATAATCAACAGAGCTTTTCATAAATCCCTACGAACAAACAGAAAATCCTGTTTTGTTCAACAGTCCTGGTTCTTCTGTGCTCGATTGGAATAAACGTTGTTCTAAAACCTTTAAATACTTTTTGAAACTGATGGATCATTTCCAAAAAGTTCAAGATGTTCATGCCAAAGGCACTAATGCAACCTCATATCATCAGAGAGGCAGACGTTTGAACTGTTTAAATGAGCTTTATTACAGAGAAGACAGCCATGTTTCTGGATGGTGTTTACATATGGCTTCTTCTTTGCATGATAGAGCTTTAACCAGCAGTAAATATTAGGGYTGTAACAATCCATGTATCTGTATCYAACTGTTCAACACAGTGTTTTAGGTTCAATYCACACTATGTATGGAACTATACAGATTTTTAAAATGTATTMTATCAYCTTGTCTTCTGYAGARGCTCTGTGTTGAAGGATCAGTGGATCTGTGTTCGACTACTCCACCTAGGCTGCATTGTRGAGKACAGATCCACTGAGAAACTTGCTGTGGGCATGGACATTTCTCTTTTTTGTATTAAAGAAATATCAAACCGTGACYCTAAAGTATCGAAGCGAACTGAAGRGTAAATTTTCTGTTTCGTTGCACCCCCAGTAAACGTGCCACCTGATCCTCTGTCAGACCGGTGAACCCCTCTGAAGAACCACCATAAAGGCWGGTTTATACTTGGAGTCYCATGTCTTATTTGTGCAACTTCTGTCTGCTTTCCTGCTGCTATCCCCCAGTGACAGCCGTCATGTACACTGCTCCCAGTAAGAACTCTGCAATGCAGCMTTGTGGCTTGGAGCATGTGACTGGATAGAACTTCATGGGTGTTTGTTCATGAGGAACACTGCAGCGGTCCAGGTAGACTCTGATCAGCTCTTCTTTCTGCAGGTTATTTTGTTTAAAATGATTCTTTTTGTCTGAAGCCAGATGTTAAATACGACGGAGTATTAGGGCCACACAACGAGATTTAAAAAAAAATTATTATGAGTTTAAAGTCATAATATTACGAGATTAAAGTCATCATATTATGAGATTAAAGTCATCATATTATGAGATTAAAGTC
>NW_013952548.1:1289213-1291087 GCF_001266775.1 Austrofundulus limnaeus
TAATATTATAAAATTATGACTTTAATCTCATAATATCATGACTTTAATCTCGTAATATTACGACTTTAATCTCATAATATTATGACTTTAATCTCATAATATCATGACTTTAATCTCGTAATATTACGACTTTAATCTCATAATATTATGATTTTATTCTCGTAATATCATGACTTTAATCTCGTAATATTACGACTTTAATCTCATAATATTATGATTTTATTCTCGTCATATCATGACTTTAATCTCATAATATTACGACTTTATTCTCGTAAAATTATGACTTTAATCTCGTAATATTACTACTTTAATATCGTAATATTATGACTTTATTCTCATAATAATAATTTTAAAAATCTCGTTGTGTGGCCCTAATACTCCGTCGTTGTTAAAAGCAGTAGAGGAGCTGCTGATTTGATCCAATTGAACGTGAGCACGCAGCTGATGTTCACGTCTGTTTTCCATCACTATTGTTAACATAAAAAAAAAAGATTTTCCTCTGTGGACTCTTCACTCAACAAATCACTGATGGTTGAGTGATAAAAAACACACTATCCAGCACTCATTAATCCAAAATGACGCAATCATCAACCTGCTGTCTAACGTCATATTGAAGTATAAATGTGGTGGAGGGGTTTGAGAACCCCAGTGATCCTGGGGTCTCTATTGTCTGGGGCATCGATCTCTGGTAGGTTCTCCCATGGCAAAAAAAAAAAAAACAAACAAACAAAAACCAACTTATGCTTTAGGAAAGCTCAGCCAAAAGAGGGAAACTGGGGCACCTCCCTGGAGCCAGTCCAGGCAGGAGCCTGGTCTTCAGCCAAGCCTGAAACAAAAACAGGATTCCACCTCCACATGGGCCACCTGTGAGGACGACCATTGAGGTCAGGTGCAACGCAAGTTCAAGTCGATGCCTTGTGGCATAAACTACACCACTTGTGCGTTAGGTTGAGTGCTACCAACTAGATATAGCTGGGTTCACTCCTACTCATYGCCTGGGCTCTGGAAACAATCTCCTGGAGAGGGGCTGAAGGGGCCCTGTGGCAAGTAGGGGTCTCTGCAGAACGTGTTGTCCTGTGGGCGGAGACGGCCCAAATCGTCATTGGCCGAGGTCTTAATGTGGGCGGAGACGTCCCTGCTCGTGATTGGCGGAGGTGTTGATGTGGGCGGAGACGTCTGTGTTGATGTGGGTGGAGACGTCCCTGCTCGTGATTGGCGGAGGTGTTGATGTGGGCGGAGATGGCCCAAGAGATGTGATTGGTCGGATTGACGGTGGGGTATGAGCGATGCTGGAGGCAGCGGGGAGTAGCTTGATCGAGTCAGGCAGGAAGTAACGTTTTTTTAGATTAATTTTAGTCATAACTTGAGAAAGGAAAGTGCTAGCTGCACGAAATTTGAACGTCTTACACGTGAAAGGATGTGTAACAATATGGCTTGGTTAAAACATCCCTAACTAGCCTGTAAAAAAATATTGATTTTTAGCGATCTATTTACAGGCTGGTTAGGGATGTTTTAACCAAGCCATATTGTTACACATCCTTTCACGTGTAAGACGCTCAAATTTCGTGCAGCTAGCACTTTCCTTTCTCAAGTTATGACTAACATTTTTCTTAAAAAAACACGTTGCTTCCTGCCTGACACAATCAAGCTACTCTCCCCGCTGCCTCCAGCCTAGAGCTAGGCGATATAATCAAAATTTTATATCATGGTATTTTCAACATTTTCACCGGTTTCACTGTATTTGACGGTATTTTTCTTTTCATCACAGCTCAGCTGATAATAAAATGTACAAACCCTGCTTAGTGACTTTTTTCTTTTACTGTACCTCTGTCTGTGTCTCGGTTTCCCTCCTCTGTGTCTGTTCTTCTCTGACT
>NW_013952548.1:1291449-1294252 GCF_001266775.1 Austrofundulus limnaeus
TATCATAACAAAAATAAAAACCGGTATTCGGTACAAAATGGTATAACGGCCCAGCACTAATCCAGCCTCCTCAAACCCCACCGTCAATCTGACCAATCACGTCTCTTGGGCCATCTCCGCCCACATCGAAACCTCCGCCAATCACGAGTAGGTCCGTCTCCACCCACAGGACAAAACCTACTGCAGAGACCCCTTACTCCCCTGTGGGGATACTTACAATCCCCCTGCTGCATGCCTCGTTGTTGGGGTTGCATCTCTGTGGCTTCAGGAGGCAGGAGGGAAGGTTCTGACTGTTTATGCTCCACACATCAGTTCAGATTACCCAGCCTTCCTGGAGCCTCTGGACAGTGTCCTCCCACATAGACTGATGGAGAAGAGCTGCTTCTGGTTATTGTTTCAAGATGTTCAGAACAATATTTCTTCCAGAGTTGTTATTAAACAAAAATTTGGTCAAACAAATGGACTGGGAGAGATGGAGTAAACTGCAAAAAATGGCAAAGTGGTGGGCGGTAAACGCCGTACACTCATGTAGCTCAAAAATCAAATCAAATTACAAACAAGAAACGGCTCCAGCAGATGAAGACCTCCAGTCTGAGGGACTCACTTTTATTCAAGCTGATTTAGAGGAAAATAAAACCAGCGAGGAAGCTTTTGGATCAGTAAAGTACGAGCTGTTGGACTTGAACTGACCAAACCAGTTCTGTGTCTCCCAAACACAAAATCTCATTGATGAAGTGTGCTCAGTCCCACTGCAACAGGAAGCAGAACGTCCCCGACACGGCCCCCCTAAATGCTCTGAGATTTACCTGCGTGTGAGTTTTGAGGTTAGCTTGGTGAAGAGGTTGGAGGTGGCCCTGGTGCGGGCGTGGGGCAGCGGGCTGGCTTCATGGTGGGACAGGGTGGGTGAAGTGGGTGGTGCAGAGTAGACCAGGGGGCCACGATCCCTTAGCTGCCCCCCGTGAAACGTGCTGCGGATGGTGGAGCCTCGGGTCAGGCGGCATCGATCTGAAGAGGATGAGGAGGAAGCTGCTCCGGCTCCAGAGATGCTGAGCGTGGAGGGAGAAGCTGCAGGCAGGCGGTGGCCCAGAGAGCTGCAGAGAAACAAAACATTCTCACTTCATTAACACATTTGCCTAAAACATATAATGCAACTMTTGTTTTTTATACTTCTATCCTTTTATAATGTCAGCCTAAACCAGTGTTTCTCTGATATTTTTACTGATGTACCCACAGTGGAATATTCTATCAGTCAAATATGCCCTAACCAGAACAAAGGCTGTGTCTAAAATGGCAGCCCGGGTCCTCCGAAGGCCGAATTCGTCGGCTGCATACGTCTCAGRGCCGCGACGAAGGACGTCCAAAACCGAAGACTCCTCCGATGCGGCCGACAAATGCGTCCTTCCTTTTCCTCGAATCAAAGGACAGGTCCGATGGATCCTTCCCGGCCCAGCATATCCCATAATGCATTGCGGCCCGACCAGAATTTTTTTTATGCTAGTAATGGCGGACGAAGCGAGACAAAAGAATACGTTTTAAATAAAAATATGGCGATATAAAATTTTATTTTTTTTAGCAGTTGTAATTCGTTGACGTAAGGACGGGAGGCTAGACCGTCCTAATTCACAGCCTCTTTTTTTCCGGTCTTCCCGGTCTACAAAGGACCCGGGCCACCTCGATCGGGTAGTCTGGGTCCTCCGGAGGACCCGGCCTGTCGTTTTGGACACAGCCAAAGTATGTTTTACAAATTCACTCAGTGTCTTTGCCTAAAATAAAAATCCCTAACAACCAACTGTCTTATGTACAACTGAAGACATTTTCAACTTAGGCTTTTTTGAGAAAGGTTTTGGTGAATTTCCCTCCTGGCCACCGTACTCATCTGAGTGACAGAAAGAAGTGGGGGAAGGGAAGCACTACTCTGTGATACATACAGGAGAAAAACAGACCACACTTTCTCTAGACGTGTTTCCATCCAATTCTAATTCGAATTTTGAGCAAATTTTTAAAATTTCGCAAAAAGGAAAGAACGAATAAATGCGAATCAGACATGTTTCCATCAACTGGCTTGAAGCAAATCAATTACGTCAGACGCATGTGTGTAGTAAACAGGAAGTAAAAGTCGCATCTCAGGAAAATGGAAAGAAGTTATCAGGAACGTGTTGCTACTGTCGGCAAAGTTGTAATTATTCTGTCATATCAACTAGTTTTGGCGATGATACATGCCGTCTGGAGATGTAGAGAAAAAAAATACAATTCTCTTCACGTTACGGGATTAACTGAGACACTGGCTACYTTCACACTGCAGGTCTTAATGCCCAATTCCGATTTTTAGAAAAAAATCCGATCTTTGAATGTAAAGATCTGTGTACATTACATTTTAAATGTGACCTGTATCAGACCCGTGTGTGAACGCTACACAGCACTGATGTGACACGCATGTGCAGTAAGGACGTCCCGTCTCATTTAGCCGGATTGTTTGTTTACAGAGCTAGCATGGATGCTACTATTTACGCGTCAAATCTGAAGTTGTTGTTTAATCAGAGCCGATTAAATAATTATCTGACGCTTATTTAGTTCAGTGTTTATATCTGAACTTGCCTCTGGCCTGGATGCTCCAGTAAAGCTTTTTATTTTTGAACGAACGAGCTGGAAAAAAGTATCGACCGAGTAACTTTAGGATCGATACTCTCCGCGATCCAGGCTGGACGTTACTATCTGCATGGAAAATTAAAAGTAAAAATACGAAGCAACTGGACTTGTGTTTTGGAGCTGTAAACACACGGAGCTACAGATTTAAACAGTGAGA
>NW_013952548.1:1295068-1296149 GCF_001266775.1 Austrofundulus limnaeus
CGTTCACACAAAAAGATCGGATTTTTTCTAAAAATCGGAACTGAGCATTAAGACCTGCAGTGTGAACGTAGCCCCTGACATACTGTAACGGCCTGGGTCGGATTTGAAAAAATCTGATTTGTCGCATTCAGACTGTCATTAAAAAATCGGATTTGGGTCGGATTTGCCCACAGTGTGAACGTAGCCACTGACAGCAGGAGGAGGGTCCAGCTGCAGTTGCTCTGGTACTGGTACTGGTTTCGGACAAACAACGAGAACAGCTGATCAACATGTGAGGTAAATGTTCACTACGTCAGAACTTATTTCACAAATGTGTTTCCATCTCTCCTTTTGCACATTAACACTTTTTTTCGAAAAACCCAAAAACCACCTCAAGTAAGCATATCAACTTTGATGCGAATTAGAGGAAGTTTTTTTCAAATCAAGCCGTTTCCATTCACCTTTTCTGATGTGATACTTCAAAATGTGCATTAAAAAACCTTGATGGAAACACAGCCTGACATCTTACCAAATACAATTTAAACAAACGGAACAAACAAGTATTAGTTTTGACAGTATCACATTTAAAAAACATGGTTTTCCTTGAAACTGACAACTGTCCTGAGATTAGAGATGGCATAAATAACTCTTTGAAGGGATCTGGATGTTAAGAAGCTGTTTGTTTCATAGAGCCGTTTGATTTTGAATGAGTTACATTATCGCGTAGGGAAATATTTCATCGAGTACAGTGTACGTGATGACATCATCACATCACATGGGCGGAACTGTGTTTTGTCAAGCCAAAACTTCACCCCTTTTTCCTCCCGACCTGCTGTACTGTGTGTGTACTGCCTGATTTCTGTGACAAGGTGAAGCAGGAGCACTTCTAAAGACATTACAAGGCTAAAAAATGAAGACAAATAATAAAACTATAAACAGCTCTTTACTGCCTGCCTCGGTTCCTATTGTACGTCTTAAGGAACRTTCCATATYATTTGATTTGATTTATTGATTCAACAGGAAAAGATTGTTAAAAAATCAAGCCTGACTCAGCATAATTGCTGTTTTACAGCAGGTTCCTGTTCTGCAGCACATAAAACAC
>NW_013952548.1:1297149-1299891 GCF_001266775.1 Austrofundulus limnaeus
TGTCTCCTGGTGAGGAAAAATACATGCACACAGTTTTTTTTACATTAATTGACAAAAGATTATCTTGAAGTCAACCATGAAATATGATATGATTTTAAGCCTGTTAATTTATACCTGATGCATCTCAGTAATCCAGGTAGGAAAATCAATCAAAAAACTTTTTAGAGGATCCTCTGAGAAGAACCCGTCCAGAGGCTCTACTAAAAGTTTTTTTTTAACTTTTAAATGATTCCACATTTGTAAAATAAATAAATAAATAAATAAATAAATAAATAAATAAATAAAAATAAAAACTCAGCAGCAAACAGGGCTTCAACCCACTTGGCCTGCTGATATTCATCAGCTGTCTCTGGAGTTCTACCAGCCAACAAAGCCCAATAGGACTCCTTCAGCTTCACAACCTCCCACATCCAGGGTGTCCACTACCAAGTTCAAGACTCCCTGAACTGAGAGCCATGGACAACCCTGCAGCCACAGCTCACATAATGGAGGAAAGCAACATGGCTTTTCTGTGATTCTGATGGGTTCTTCTACCACAGGTTCCCAGCAAACCCCCACTACTTGTTTGGGTTTACTGGTTCTGCTCGACATATTCTCCCTTTCTAAACCAACTAACTACCAGGTGGTGATCAGTTGACAGCTGAGAGCCACTTTTCATCTGAGTGTCCAAAGGTTACAGTGGTAGGAATACTTCTGGGACCTTCTCAATCCCACCTGCACACCTTTCATAGAGGAAGCTGAGTCTTTGGGGTAGGTCCATCCATAACTGGGGCTGAGGTCAAAAAGCCCCAGGGTGGCAGGGCTCCAGTGGTGATAAGAACTGCCTTGAGTTCTTCGAAGCTCTGGATGTTGTGAGGTCTTGGTTGACACGTCTTTGCAACATTGTGTGGACATCAGGGCAGTGCCACTGGACTGACAGACTGGAGTGATGATTCCCCTCTTTAAAAAGGAGGGTGTGTTCTAATTACAGGGACATCACTCTCTTTAGCCTTCCTGGTAAGGTCTMTTCAGYGYTACTGAAGAAGACAGTCTGATCCATGGTCCAACCTCAGATTCTGGAGAACAATGTGGGTTCCGTCATGGCCGTGGAACACTGGACCAGCTCTTTACCCTCACTAGGGTCCTTTAAGGGTCATGGGAGTTTGCTAACCCAGTCTACATGTGGTTTATAGACTTGGAGAAGGCATTCGACCGTGTTCCTTGAGGTACACTGTGGGGGTGCTACACAAGTACACAAGCAGTGCAAGTTTGTTTCTCACTGCCAGCAGTAAGTCGGACCCCTTCAAAGTAGGAGTTGGAATCTGCCTGTTGTCACAGTTTCTGTTCATACCTTACATAGACAGAATTTGTCAGTGCAGCCAGGGGTCGGAGGAAGTCCTGTTCGTTGGCCACAGGATTCCATCTCTGCTGTTTGCAGATGATGTGGTTCTGCTGGCGTCTTCATGCTCTGAACTTCAGCTCTCACTGGAGTGGTGCACAGCTGAGTGTGAAGCAGCTGGGATGAGGATCAGCACCTCCAAATCTGAGTCCATGGTCCTCAGTCTTCCATCTGTGAACGGTGGATTGCTCTTTCTAAGTTGGGGGTGAGGTTATGCCTCAAGTGGAGGAGTTCAAATATCTCAGGGCTTTGTTCATGAGTGAGGGAACAATGGCGCATTAGACTGAKAGACAGGTCGGTGCAGCTTTATAAACTCTGACCTGGTCTTTTGTGGCTCACAGAGAGCTGAGCTGTGAAGTGAAGCTCTTTATTTACTAGAGTAGATATCTTCTAACAAGTTGAGGAGGTTCATCTGGTAAAGATGCCTCCTGGACACCTCCCTGGAGAGGTGTTCTGGACATGTCCAACTGACAGGAGTCCCCAGAGAAGACCCAGAACATTCTGGAGAGACTATGTCTCTCAGCTGGTCAGSGAACACCTAGGAATCCTCCCAAAAGAGCTGTGAGAGTTGGCTGGAGAAAAGGTGGTCTGGTCCTCTTTGATCAAGCTGCCGACCCCCAGAAGAAAACAACAAACAGAAGATGATGAATGGATTAAACACAAAATATTACCTGTTTTCTTTGCCATTCTGCAGCAGAGAGTGCCTGTCAACGCCTGAGCGGTCTGTGCACACATATGTATTGCGGCGTGTCATGGTGCTTCCAGGGATGTTATTCTAAATCAAAAACAAAAAAATTGACACATTAATGTTTTTTAGGATGCGTTTAGATGTTTGTTGGAAAGAGTGCAACCAGTGTTGAAAATAATGTAGCACAGAACATATTTTTAAAAACATAATTGTTTTAAGTTCACAACATCATTCAAACAGGTGACACCATTCAGTGACACTTTCACATCTCATCTGATCTCTTCTGATCTTATCTCAAAACCATTACATCAAGTCCGGTCACATTTACATCTAGTCTCATCACCATTACACCCAGTCTCAATCTTTAGAGCTAGTCTTATCACCTTTACATCTAGTCTTATCACCTTTACATGTGGTCTCCTTTCCTTTAAATCTACTGTTGCTGCCTTTACATCTAGTCTCATCACCTTTACATCTAGTCTCATCACCTTTACATCTAGTCTTGTCACCTTTACACCCAGTCTCAATCTTTAGAGCTAGTCTTATCACCTTTACATGTGGTCTCCTTTCATAAATCCACTGTTGCTGCCTTTACATCTAATCTCATCACCTTTACATCTAATCTCATCACCTTTACATCTAATCTCATCACCTTTACATCTAATCTCATCACCTT
>NW_013952548.1:1300891-1306135 GCF_001266775.1 Austrofundulus limnaeus
GTACGAACCCTTCGTACGAACAAAAGTAAGAGAAATTTAGGATAAAAATACGAACATGTTCTTGCATGAGGCCCATTGCCTTTACAACTAGTCTCATCACTTATACATCTAGTTTTATCACCTTTACTTCTAGTCTCATTAGCTTTAAACCTTTTGCATCAGCTTTGCATCTAGTCACATCACATTTAATCTATTTTTATCACCTTACAACTTATTGCATCAACTTTACATCTTTACATTTCATTGCATCACTTTTATATCTAGTCTCATAAKCTTTGKATTCAATCATGTCAGCTTCATATCTCACTTCATCCCCTTCAAAACTTATCATAACACCTTTACATCTCATCCATCACCTTCACACTTCATCATCCTTATATTCTCTCTCATAACCATTATATCTTTCCCCCTGTAGGTTCACCTCTCATGTCARTACCGTCACATTTATTCTTATTATTATTCACATCTATCACATATCACTGTTACATCTCATTTACGGTACTCACCTTTACATTTCGTTTTAATCATATTTATTCCCATGCTGTTACATGGTCCTAGTCCTGTCACCTTTACATCTAGTCTCCCACCTTTACATCTAGTCTAACCTAACCCTAACCCTTCTCTTATCCCATTTACTTTTAACTTGATCATTTTTACCTTTTATTTAGTAATTTTATGTATCTCATTTTATCACCTTTACTATAAATCTAATAAACAACTTTTATGTCCTCTTGTCTTGTTTTATCTTTAAAAAATCTTATTGCTTACAGTTTGATGTAAATAGATATAGCAGAACTACTTTAATTCAAAAGAATAGGTCTAGAATGACTACATTTAACTGTTTCAAGCTATCTTTTTGGTATTTTTCCTTTATGTGGGATCATCCAAACCAGTGCCCAAACTAATCAAAGGCTCTGGCACCAGCTTGTTGTGAGGTTTACATTCCATGTCGTCAGACACATGCTGGTCACTAACCGTGGTGGCAGTCATGTCTTTGCGGCGGTCAGGGATCTCTGACTTGTTGGGGTTGTTGGCACTGCTGACCATTGGGCTGGAGGGAGGCAGGCTGTGGCTCCCCATCACACTGCAGCTGGCTTTACGTGAAGGCATTCGGCCCTCCCGCAGCTCACGATCACCTGTACTGGTCGGGCTCCTCTTCGGGTGCATGACGGGCATGGAAGGCCCGCCTTTGTTGTGGAGGACAGCAGAGCACAAACACACAGAGACTCATATAAGGAATATTCTGTGGATTCACTGGGACAGTCCTCACACTATTCCAAATAAACTGAGTAAAATTTATATTTTTCCATCAGTAAAACTGACACCAATAATTTTCTGTATTKTCACATGCTGCCTACAGACAAAAAGTGAGTGATAATGTACAGTATTTGCCTGTGTTTATTTGGGTTTGTATTTATCTGTTTTAAAAAAAATTCCTTTCCCACAGAATGGATTTTAAGGTGTAACTAAAGATTAAAGACACATAAGGTAGTGAACAATTAGGTGGAATCACCCTTTATCCTGAACRGGAAGTTTCAGCTTCATGTGGCAAACTGAGCGAGTGAAACGCCCCACTGGCAGGAACAAACATCGACAAATTTATTACTGAAGGAATATGGAAGATGACGTGAAACAGCAACTTTGTAGTTTAAAAAATATATAAAATCATAAAAAGATTGCTAAAGTAAGTTCATTCAGTTTGGTTTTTGATAAAGGCAGACTTTCATATATCACTCTGCGCTTCAAGCTCAGCTTATTTTCTTTTGCTCCCGGCTTCACCATTGAAACATGGAGGGAAAAAAGAGCGACTCAGGTAGTTTAGCTGTGGTGGAAGATATTTCACCCCCTCCTCACTGGAGGTTGAGTGGGTCTGAYCCTTATTCTATCAAGCTGCTGGCTCAAGGCTCTGACACAGTGATACCATGAGGCTGGTGCTGCAGAGGAGGACAGAACATGTCCAGTTTCTGATTGTTAGATGTTATCAGCATCATTGCTAACAGGGGCTAATGTTTAAATCAGTAACAAGCTTTCATCATAGTTTTCCCTTTTTTAACCCCTGCCTRGCTGCAGGGTGTGTCTCTGAGAGAAAGGCTTTTATACCTGAACATGTGAGCTGTGATGTAAGTATAAACTGCTTTAACCAATAGGAAAATTCAACTGCAGTAACCACTGTTTAACCCATAGAGGGCAGCATATTTTTAGACTAAATACTGCCGAATTAAACAAATTTACACAAGAATTTCAAAATTAGCACAGAAATATAAAGATAATACCCGCAGAATTTAGATAGTTTATCTGCAAAAGAAGTTGATTTTGGATTTACTCAATAAAATTCAAAAAGAAATCACTAGATCTACACCTGATTAATTTTTGGAGTCAATCCAATTTTAAATGGCCCCTGCTGATAAGGGCTGCGTCACACTACAAGATTTTAAAACAGTTGGCCGATTTTCAAAGTCTGAGAGACACCACACGTGAGGATAAAAAATCATGGATATACCAGTTTTGATCCTACAGTGTGTGGTGTACAGCCACACGACAAGAGACAACACACCAGTGGTTGGGAAGAGCAGCAACCTCAATCTGACCCCGAGCAGTGTTTTGTTACTGGACTTCTGTGCTCGMCATGGATTGTCCATAACAAACACCATGTTCAGGCATAAGTGTGTCCATATGTGCTCTTGGCACCAGGACACCCTGGGGCGCAGTTCGATGATCGACTTTCTTGTCATCTCATCTTATCTGTGGCCGCATGTCTTGGACACTCAGYTGAAGAGAGGGGCAGAGCTGTCAACTGACCACTACCTGGTTGTGAGTTGGCTCCGGTGGTGGGGGAGGAAGCCGGTCAGACCTGGCAGGCCCAAACGTGTAGTGAGGGTCTGCTGGGAATGTCTGGCTGAGTCTCCCGTCCGACTGAGCTTCAACTCACGCCTCTGGGAGAACTTTGAACAGGTTCCCGGGGAGGTGGGGGAGATTGAGTCCGAGTGGGCCATGTTCCGTGCCTCCATTGTCGAGGCAGCTTACCTGAGCTATGGCCGAAAGTTCACCATCAACACTATTTATGTTGGGGATGGTGCGCTGCTGACCTCAACTCGGGATGTTGTGGATAGGTGGGCAGAATACTTTGAAGWGCTCCTTAATCCTACTGACATTTCTTCCCATGAGGAAGAAAAGCCTGAGGACCCTGGGTCGAACTCTCCAAATTGTGGTGCTGAGGTCCCCGAGGTGATTAAAAAGCTCCTCGGTGGCAAGGCACTGGGATTGGATGAGATTCGCCCGAAGTTCCTTCAGGCACTGGATGTTGTGTGATTGCGTTGGTGGATGCGGCTCTACAATATTGCGTGGACATCAGGGGCAGTTACCCTGGATTGGCAGACCGGTGGTCCCCCTATTTAAAAAGGGGGACTTCTAAGCCTCCCTGGTAAGGCCTATTCAGGGGTCCTGGAGAGGAGGGTCCGTCGGATAGTCGAATCTCGGATTCAGGAAGAGCAGTGTGGTTTTCGTCCTGGTCATGGAACAGCGGACCAGCTCTACACCCTCAGCAGGGTTCTGGAGGGTGCATGGGAGTTCGCCCAACCAGTCTACATGTTTTTTGTGGACTTGGAGAAGGCATTCGACCGTGTCCCTCGGGGACTCCTGTTGGGGGTACTCTGGGAGTATGGGATACCAGGCCCATTGATACCGGCTGTTAGGTCCCTCTACGACCGGTGCCAGAGCTTGGTTCGCATTGCCGTTAGTAAGTCGGACTCATTTCCGGTGAGAGTTGGACTCCGCCAACATTGCCTTTTGTCAACGATTCTGTTCACAACTTTTATGGACAGAATTTCTAGGCACAGCCAAGGTGTTGAGGGGATCCATTTTGGTGACCTTAGGATTGCGTCTCTGCTTTTTGCGGATGATGTGGTCCTATTGGTCTCATCAGATCATGATCTCCTAATCTTTCAAAACACAAAAATTACTATGACTCAGTAAATTTGACACAAATTGTACTAAAAATTGATGTGAAAGCAGCTTAGAGTAAGCCCAACCCGTACTCCTCAACAGAAGTGGGCAGTAGCAAAGTAAATTTACTTTAGTACTGTACTTAAGTACAGTTTTTGAGAATTTGTACTTTACTTAAGTTGCATTTTTAATTTTTTTTACTTTCCTCAGAGAGTCTGGTCCCATATTGACATGGCAGCTTCACGCAGATGCTGCAGACTTTTCGGCTGCGCATCCATAATGTGAATCTCCCGTTCCACCACATCCCAAAGGTGCTCTATTGGATTGAGATCTGCTGACTGTGGAGGCCATTTGAGTACAGTGAACTCATTGTCATGTTCAAGAAACCAGTCTGAGATGATTCACGCTTTATGACATGGAGCTTTATCCTGCTGGAAGTAGCCATCAGAAGATGGTACACTGTGGTCATAAAGGGATGGACATGGTCWGCAACAATACTCAGGTAGGCTGTGGCATTAAAACGATACTCAAGTGGTAATAATGGGTCCAAAGTGTGCCAGGAAAATATCCTCCACACCATTGCACCACCACCAGCCTGAACCATTGATACAAGGCAGGATGGATCCATGCTGTCATGRTGTCGATGCCAAATTCTGACCCTACCATCCAAATGTTGCAGCAGAAATTAAGACTCATCAGACCAGGAAACATTTTTCCAATCTTCTATGGTTAAATTTTGATGAGCCTGTGTGAATTGTAGCCTCAGTTTCCTGTTCTTAGCTGACAGGAGTGGCACCCGGTGTGGTCTTCTGCTGCTGTAGCCCATCTGCCTCAAGGTTTGGTGTGTTGTGCGTTCAGAGATGCTCTTCTGCAGACCTCGGTTGGAACAAGTGGTTATTTGAGTTACTGTTGCCGTTCAGTCTGGTCATTCTCCTCGGATCTCTGGCATCAACAAGGCATTTGTGCCCACAGAACTGCCGCTCACTGGATATTTTCTCTTTTTCAGACCATTCTCTGTAAACCGTAGAGATGGTTGTGAGTGAAAATCCCAGTAGATCAGCAGTTTAGGAAATACTCAGACCATCCTGTTTGGCACCAACAACCATGCCACTTTCAAAGTCACTTAAATCACCTTTCTTCCCCATTCTGGTGCTCAGTTTGAACTGCAGGAGATCGTCTTGGCCATGTCTACATGCCTAAATGCATTGAGTTGCTGCCGTGTGATTGGCTGATTCGACATATGGGTTAATGAGCAGTTGGACAGGTGTACCTAGTAAAGTGGCCGGTGAGTGTACGTACACT
>NW_013952548.1:1308227-1308718 GCF_001266775.1 Austrofundulus limnaeus
TGAACGCACCATAAGTCTGAGGTAAAACTGTGGTTTAAGTCAGTAAAAAATGGTAAACGTTTGGATGGAAAGCTCCAGAGTGAAGTTAGAGAAGAGACTCACAAAAGTCGCTGTGTCGCCGCTGCCTGTGGTATGTGGAGGCACTGCGCTGGGTTTTGCTATGAGAGGAGGAGGTGGAGGAAGAGGAGCCAGTGGCTGAGGAGTGCTTGTTGGTCCCGTTGGTGATGGGGCTTGGTCGTACTCGGGCCAAAGACAGAGTACTAGCAGTGCGGGCATCAGTACTCTCCTGTAATGTCCCAGAGAAGTGAAACAGAAAGTTAACATAATGCTCATTTTGTAAAAGTATTGTGACTGTTTCGAGTAAAAATTTAGCTATAGAGCTCAGCTAACTTTAATTATTGATAAATTCAGCTACAGTGTAATAAATTTTAATTTATTTATTTTAAAGGGCTGGCACACAAAATGCTGCTATTAGGGAAAAACTTGAAGTT
>NW_013952548.1:1311113-1312346 GCF_001266775.1 Austrofundulus limnaeus
TGTGTGTGTGTGTGTGTGTGTGTGTGTGTGTGTGTGTGTGTGTGTGTGTGTGTGTGTGTGTGTTCACCTCAAGGGTGCAGCGTTTGGTGGGATTGAGCACCAGGAAGCGACGGAGGATCCCCTCACAGTCAGTTGACATGTAAAAGGGCACACGGTACTTCCCTCTCAGCACCCGCTCCCTCAACTCCTGTTGAAATGTCAGTTACATGTCAGTTACATGTCAGGTACATGTTAGGTACATGTCAGTTACATGTCAGTTACATGTTAGGTACATGTTAGGTACATGTCAGTTACACGTCAGTAACATGTCAGTTACATGTCAGTTACATGTTAGGTACATGTCAGTTACATGTTAGGTATATGTTAGGTACATGTCAGTTACATGTCAGTTACATGTTAGGTACATGTTAGGTACATGTTAGGTACATGTCAGTTACATGTCAGGTACATGTCAGGTACATGTCAGGTACATGTCAGTTACATGTCAGTTACATGTTAGGTACATGTTAGGTATAAGTTAGGTACATGTCAGTTACATGTCAGTTACATGTTAGGTACATGTTAGGTACATGTTAGGTACATGTCAGTTACATGTCAGTTACATGTCAGTTACATGTCAGGTACATGTCAGGTACATGTAAGTTACATGTCAGGTACATGTCAGGTACATGTTAGGTACATGTCAGTTACATGTCAGTTACATGTTAGATACATGTCAGTTACATGTTAGGTACATGTCAGTTACATGTCAGTTACATGTCAGGTACATGTCAGTTACATGTCAGTTACATGTCAGTTACATGTTAGATACATGTCAGTTACATGTTAGGTACATGTCAGTTACATGTCAGTTACATGACAGGTACATGTCAGTTACATGTCAGGTACATGTTAGGTACATGTCAGTTATATGTCAGTTACATGCCAGTTACATGCTAGGTACACGTTAGGTACATGTTAGGTACATGTCAGTTTCATGTTAGGTGCATGTCAGTTACATGTCAGTTACGTGTCAGTTACATGTCAATTACATGCTAGGTACACGTTAGGTACATGTTAGGTACATGTCAGTTACATGTTAGGTGCATGTCAGTCACATGTCAGTTACATGTCAGTTCCATGTCAGTTCCATGTCAGTTACATGTTAGGTACATGTCAGTTACATGTCAGTTACATGTTAGGTACATGTCAGTTACATGTTAGGTGCATGTCAGTTACATGACAGTACCTCAT
>NW_013952548.1:1313036-1313974 GCF_001266775.1 Austrofundulus limnaeus
CTACATGTCAGTTACATTTTAGTTACAAGTCTGCTGCATGCCAGTTACATGTTAGTTACATGTTAGTTAAATGTTAGTTACAAGTCTGCTACATGTCAGTTACATGTTAGTTACAAGTCTGCTACATGTCAGTTACATGTTAGTTAAATGTTAGTTACAAGTCTGCTACATGTTAGTTACATGTTAGTTACAATTTAGTTACTTATTAGTTACAAGTCTGCTACTTATTAGTTACATGTTAGTTACATGTTAGTTGCATGTTAGTTACGTCTGCTACATGTCAGTTACATGTTAGTTACATGTTAGTTAAATGTTAGTTACAAGTCTGCTACATGTCAGTTACATGTTAGTTACAATTTAGTTACTTATTAGTTACAAGTCTGCTACTTATTAGTTACATGTTAGTTACATGTTAGTTGCATGTTAGTTGCATGTTAGTTACGTCTGCTACATGTCAGTTACATGTTAGTTACAAGTCTGCTACATGTCAGTTACATGTTAGTTACCAGTCTGCTACTGCTACATGTCAGTTACATGTTAGTTACAAGTCAGCTACATGCCAGTTACATGTTAGTTACGTGTTAGTTAAATGTTAGTTACAAGTCTGCTACATCAGTTACATGTTAGTTACAAGTCTGCCACCTGTCAGTTACATGTTAGTTACAAGTCTGCTACATGTCAGTTACATGTTAATTACAAGTCTGCTACATGTCAGTTACATGTTAGTTACAAGTCTGCTACATGTCAGTTACATGTTAGTTACAAGTCTGCTACATGCCAGTTACATATTAGTTACATGCTAGTTACAAGTCTGCTACATGTCAGTTACATGTTAGTTACAAGTCTGCTACATGTCAGTTACATGTTAGTTACAAGTCTGCTACATGTCAGTTACATGTTAGTTACAAGTCTGCTACATGTCAGTTACATGTTAGTTA
>NW_013952548.1:1314974-1315493 GCF_001266775.1 Austrofundulus limnaeus
CATGTTAGGTACATGTCAGTTACATGTTAGGTGCATGTCAGTTACATGTCAGTTACATGTCAGTTACATGTCAGTTACATGTTAGGTACATGTCAGTTACATGTCAGTTACATGTTAGGTACATGACAGTACCTCATCAGTCACACATTAATCTCATGTCAGTTGCATGTCAGGCGAGATACATGTTATAAGTCTGCTACATGCCAGTAACATGTTAGTTACAAGTCTGCTACATGTCAGTTTAATGTTAGTTACAAGTCTGCTACATGACTGTTACATGTTAGTTACATGTTAGTTACAAGTCTACTACATGGCAGTTACATGTTAGTTCCAAGTCTGCTACATGACCGTTACATGTTACTTACAAGTCTGCTACATGTCAGTTACATGTTAGTTACAAGTCTGCTACATGTTAGTTACATGTTAATTACATGTTAGTTACAATCTGCTACATGCCAATTACATGCTAGTTACAAGTCTGCTACATGTCAGTTACATGTTAGTTACAAGTCTGCTACA
>NW_013952549.1:0-5695 GCF_001266775.1 Austrofundulus limnaeus
GGTTATAGGATGAAACTTGTCTCTATTAGCTAAACATCTTCTTAACAGGTCAGGTTCCTCTAACAGAAACCTAAAAATACTCACATTTATAATATTATTTTACACTCTGTGGGTCTAAATATTAATCAGAGGACAAAGTAATATTTAATAGTTTGTTAAATTGTAGCATGAGTCAACAGTGCTAAACTCTGTATACGTATATGCTCCACAAGCTAATATCTGCTAACCAGTTCAATAAATAACAGTGATTACATCGACTTTATAAGATTATTTTAATTTTAAACTGTTACATTATGTTCTGCTCAGATCACATTGAGCTAAATAAGATCAAATCTGCTGACCTGTGTTGTGAAATGAGACATTTTCCTGTTTATCTTCTGTTAATAAATCCATAACACAAACAACCTTTCTGACATTATTTAAAATATTAGACAGATTATATAAACTGTAAAATATTAATAATAATTGGATTATTATTATTAATAGTTTTAATGATTTCTACATCGTCAGGTCTTTTTTTCTGCTCTGTTGTCAACATGTACAGTAATGGGAAATCCAGACTTGCCCGTTTAGCGTTAGCCGTTAGCTTCTCCAGCCGATCACACGGTCACATGGTTTTTGCGCACTCCAGCTGTTCTATAGAGCCTTCTTGTTCAAAAGTAGCTGGCCATGTCAAATCTGCATCTAGCTAGACTACTTTTGCTGAGGCCTAGTCGTACTGGGAAGTGGGAACTTCCTACTTACGAATTGTAAATTTAATCTGGAATGCCCCTCCGGGGTAATTCCCTGTCAGGATATGGAAGAGTTCAGAATTCAAGATGGCAGCTACTCACCACAACTCACCAGTGAATCTCTTTTACTTTTATAAGCACTTCTGTACTATTTATTTCACATTTAGTTTATAAGAGGATGTTAAAATGCTGTTTCTATGCAGAAAATACCATGCTTCATTTTTAGTTAAAGTTAAACACGAAGTTATTTACAACTGGCTCTTTGAGGGCCACCATGGTACTCATGTGGCCCTCGGTGAAAATGAGTTTGACAACCCTGCCCTAAAGGACAACAACTTTACTTTAAATACCTAGAATTCAATGTTTATCGTCAGCCTCCGTTCACCTTGGAGATTACAACTAACAACATCCCACAATAAGAAATAGTCATTTTGGTCAAATATAAGTATTGTTATGGGAGAACTCACGAAACACGTTGGAGATTAGTTTTGGTTACTGCCACATCACATTTGACATCAATATTTGTAACCGTGATTGAATTATAGCGAAGATTAATTAACCGTAATCTATTTGTTGGTTAATGAGATAGTTAAAGGGGACCTATTATGCAAAATTCACTTTTTAAAAGGTTTTTTTACTCAACTTTGGGTATGTACTTCTTTAAAAAAAACAGTCCTAGGACCAAAAAAATGCACCCAGGGGCATATTTACTGTAAGTAAATGTATTTTTAATGTGTATTAACGACAAGTTTTATACTTCCGTCATTTTGTGATGTCGCAAGCCGTACGACAACACACCAGAACCTGCGTTCAGCCCCTTACCTAGCAACCCCCGGGTTAGACTCCTCCTCCTCAGTATAAAAAGCCATCACAGTGTTGTTGAGCAATGCGCAGCTCATTTCACAACAAGCCTTCCAATAGGGTAATGGGTAGAGTGCTGGCCCAGAGAGCAGGAGACCAGGGTTCGAGACCAACATGAACACAAACAATTTCATTATTTATTTTCGCTCCTTATGAACACGTTTTTAGCTGTAGCCTATCAGTTCGAGTTTCTGAGGTATTTTTTTGTCTAATCATATTTAAAAGATAATCCGTTGGGTCAAAGAAGTCTGCCTCAAGGTTTTCAGAATGAACAGTAAAGGCAGCTGGAGGTCCAGACAAACTGCATTGATAGCCTTTGACCAATCAGATGTTTACTTGGTGACATCAGAGCCTTCCAGCTAGTCTGAGACACTGTCAACATTTTCATGTTTGTTTGAACAAGCTGAGAACAACAGTCGTAGCTTCTGTAGCTTCTCACAAGCTAAATGCAGAGTGGACATTCACAGTGTTACAGAAAATTAAAACTCATGACAAAATTAAAAAAAAGACAGAACAGACTGACATTCAGTGTTAGCTTTCACTGCAGTAACAAAGAAATTGTTGAAACAAAAACACCATAAGGACCTGTGTGACAGAGGGAACGTTTGAGGGAAAAAAGTTTTCTGGACATATAAAATGTTTTTGTGAGTAAAATGTATTCAAATGTTTAATTTTGCTGTCAGTTTATTATATCCGTATTGATGTTTTAGTTAAATGCATGTGGCACAGCTGTGGCTGCAGTTGAAGGAAAATTGCTGAATTGCAATTTGTTGTTTCAGAAATGACGCTTCATTCTTGCTACGTGAGACACCCGTCTGTGGTGCAGCACCGTATTATTTCACGCGTCTGTATATTTTTAATGGTTTTTATAGCTGTGGCATCATGTCAACAGTTACTGTTGACCAGACGTGACTTAAAGAAAATAGTCCTTTTCTTCATCCCAAGCCGACTACACTACTGTAACTCTTTCTGTCAGATCTAGCCTCCAGCTTGGCTTGGCCTATCATTTCACCGGCTCCCTGTGTGCCAAAAAATAGGTTTAAAATTTCTCCTGTTGACTTATAAATAAATGTCCTGAAAGTTAGGGGTGAAGCTCAGAGATGGGGCTTCGTCAGTCGTAGCTCCTAAACTCTGGAACAATCTGTCCCTCAGCAGACAGGCCTTTTCACCTACTCCTTTTAAAACCTCTTTAAAAAAACACATCTGTTCCCAGGAAATGTCACCCAGTGTGAGGAGTTTTTGTATTTTATTGTTCTTTTGTTTTTAAATAATTATTTATATATATATATTGTATCTTTGCCTTTGTCTAACTTTAATTTTATTGTGTTCTTTACTTGGGTTGAAACTTTTTAAAATGTGCTTTACAAACAAATTAACTTGGCTCCGCTAATATGATACTAAATGTTATCTCAAAATCTGTATAACTGATCAAGTGGTTAATTAGATACAAATAACGAGCCCTGAGCAAAAACAATGTTGCTGTTGTGACTTCAGCAGCAGGTGATAATGTCTCAGAAAATGATGCACTTGAGTTCACAACTCAGTACCACTGCTGGCCATCTTTTAGAGACAGTTATTTTTGAGTGCATCATATAAGTTTAAACAAAGTAAGTCAAACCTGTAGAGGAGAAGCAGCGTTCCCAGTGCAGTCCTGTAGCAGAGCAGCAGAGGCCCAATGAAGTCTAACATGGAGAGGAACTCCACCAGCCAGGGCACAGTCAAGATGGTCCGCCTCCTCTTCATACTGTTACTCAGCACGGCACACACATCCAGGACCTGAGCTCTCTGCAGCGTAAAGAAAAGGTTTGTTTGGATGAAACAAAATGTGGCAAAAAGCTTTGCAGCAAAGCAACCAAAACAAACACAGCGAGCACATTCAGAGGAAATTAATTTGTTGTGTTAGTTCTGATAAATCTGATTATCACAGACGGACATATGTAAAAGGTGTATATGTATGATTAAAATTTTGGCATTAACTGTTAAAGTCAACCGTGTCTGTCTGTTAGCAGAATATCTCATAAAGCACTAGAAAGATTTTCAGAAAATGATCAGAAAATAATCAGCATATGTACGTCTACAGCTCATTATTAAAGTCAATTAAAATCAAGATAGCAGCCACAGTTATTTGATCTTAGACTGATTTACAGACATTTTTATTCTGGCTATCTTAAAAATACTGAGCTAAAATGAGAGTCGTTAACAGTAAATACAGTATATCAGGATATAACAGGTCACGTGACAGGGCTCTAGAGTGCGACCAATTTGGTCGCAAATGCGACCTGATTTCTTAATAGTGCGACTAAAAAAAATGTCCGGTCGCAGTGGTGCGACCAATCGTTCGAAGGCGAGGGGTCGCGGTCGCCCGCTGAAAAAAAGTTTCCATGTTCTATAAAAAATAATCCAGCAGTATCAATGGTTGCCCTCCGACAGTCTCCTCTCTCCTAATACTGCGCTGTGCTCGCGGGCTCCGCTCCACACCTCCTGCGCACACACGTTTGTTATTCTATCCTCATGGGGACTTTGCATTGGCTTCCATTCATTTCCCCATCAATTCTACAGCCAACCATAACCTCCCAGGTAGACTACACACCTGACCCAAACCCTAACCTCACCAGGCTGTGTGTACCGGGGAAATGGTCAATAACTGTACACATCGTGGAACAAAAATCTGTACGCACGCATAGCGAAACAACCGTAGTTTTTTTTTTATTCATTTTTACCCAGATCGGAGTCTAAAAAACATTTCTTTCTTGTTAGCTGGAGATGAAAAGATGTGGACAGTTGCTCGCTCGTCCATCTTGTTAATTTAACAGTCGGGGTCTACTCTGTGAGCAGATCATTTCAGCAGGACGAGGAAGCTCACATTTATGGCAGGCCGCTTTTTTACTTAATCGACTTCACCACAGTTTCATTCCAAGTATCTGAAATAGGTTCTTCTGGGTCTCAGGAGGATAAGACTAGATATTTTAGATACTGTATTTAAGTGAAATAATATAAGATAATAAGATTCAACTAATGATGAAATTGCAGGCTTTTATGTGTTATTATTTAAAAAGAATTTGCACAACTTTTTAATAAATATCAGTAATATTTCTGTTATTAATCATTATTCTCTGTTCATCTTTCTGGTTTATCCAAGGCCAAAGATCCATAGTTGTCCATCTGAGGGGCAGGTGTCTAAAAAAGATTTAACCATGAAATGTTTAAGATGTTTATAAGACGTTCAGCTCTTAAACATTTGCACTTAGAGTTTTATAGAATCACTGTAAATACTTTTCAGTAAGTTAAATGTCTACAATTCTGGTTCAAATAAAAAACTTCATGTTCACTAGATAGTTAACTAATTATTTATGAGTTAGTGTTGCCTTAATGAACAGTGATTTAAAAAATAACCTGTAAAACTCTGATGTTAAATGCGACGTGGTTGAAAATTTGGGTGCACCTAACTTTTGTTCTGGTGTGCCTAAGAAAAAATGTTAGGCGCACCAGTGCAACCAGTGCAAAAAGTTAGTCTAGAGCCCTGCGTGAGCTCTCACATAAACACATCCATCCTCTACATAATATGATATTAGCTTCATATTTGGACCTGAATGGCAGGAGGTAAATATGCATCCCTTAAAAAGGAAAGCTAGACCACTTCATTTGACATGAATCATAACAACTGATATACAATGTGGTGATAAATTTGCTTCACCTTGCTGCGCAGAGCTAAAGACGTCTCGTGTATCTCTCGTGACGGTCTCTCAGATGTTTGGTAAGGGAAAAAGGAAATGAATCCCAGGAACTTTGCTAGAAGACGGGCCAGGAGCAGCACCGAGGAGAACCGCTGCTTCTCATCCTGTCAGGGGGTTTAATCGGGACAGTCACTGCTACATGTGTAATTTCGGGGACAACCCATGCTAAAATGCTTTGCATCCTACATAACAGCGATCAGACCTGCTGCTCCATGTCTCCATCTTCCTCCTCCTCCCCTCCATCCCCGATGGAAGCAGGAGGGCTGAGTATGGAAACCTCATCCAGCTGGAGGAGCTGCTGACACAAGCTGTCCTGGAGGTGCTGGTTAAGCTGACAGCTGGTATACACAATATAAGACATCTTACATT
>NW_013952549.1:8520-10324 GCF_001266775.1 Austrofundulus limnaeus
ATTGTATATTGTATATAAAATTGTTTGTTTTGTTTTAATGAAATGAATAAAGAATTGAAACTGAAACTGATGTTACTTCTGATGTCTCATCCGCATACTATCATTATTTATTATTATATTTCTTTCATTGCAAAATCATTATTTCAACTTCATTTATGATTCTTTAAAATATATTTTTATTATTCTATGTATACATATAGATAGACATTAATAAATAAAAACATTTATAAATGTGTGAGTGGCTGTGTGTTTTACAAAATACTCATCATACATCACATCAGAATATTGTTTTACTGTTAACCATGTGTCCTTATACATGTAGCTATGATCGCTGTATATATAAGGTTTGCAGGGGAAAAAAAGCGTAAAATTCAGTTTAGTTTTCAGCGAGTTATGACTGATTAAATGCACTGATCCTTTGTTGTGCCTGCCAATCAGATTACACTGAGAGGAGCGGGGGACTAGTCCGAGATGGCGCCCCCACGGCTCATCAACAGCAGCGGTCCATGGGGAGTCTATTCTTTATAACCTCTATGGGTTAGATGGTTATGCTTGTTTAATTTGTCTGTTATGCAACAGCCACCACAACTAACTGACCTCAGAAATCACAAAAATGGAAACAAGTCGATCACTTTTGTACATAATGGACTAAAACTGTGTGTGATAGTAACTGGGGGTCATCCCCAGCATACACTTCAAGCGACAACTCATGATCTTTTCTTAACACTCTGCCTTTTTGAGTCAACATTGTTTGTCTTTTAGCAAAATATCTCAAAAACCTTTGGATAGATTTTAATGAAAAGCAGAAAATAATGTTTACAGAATTAACTTTCGAAGTCAATTCAAGAACTTATCTGACATTATTCAGTTTTTATTTTCCCACATTGACTCAGTCAGTTTGATAGATAAGTTCAAATTTGATGTGAAAGTAGTCGACAGTATTTACTCTGTGTGATAACTGACTGAATGAGAGAACATAAAATTATTTTCAAGTTTTGACATGGAACACTAGCTCTTTATTTTCTGTTTATTGTGTTTAATAAAAGACCTGGTAAAGAGTTGATGAGGTGTAACTCTACCTGAACAAGCTGCTTCAAGAACAAACGGGCAAAATGTGAATGAATTCCTGCCAAAGTCAGCTGATTCATTATTCCCCTGAAAAAGGAACAAACATATATATATTTTTATTAGTCAGAAATAGTTTTCTGGTGCTTATTTAATGAGCAGCTTTTTGAACTATTGGCACTTGCCTGATTCTACCTCCAAGCACAGCATCAAAGCTCCACCCTGGTTCTTTGTGAAGGTCCTCCCATTCTCGCAGCAGCTCGTAAAAAATATCTCTGAAAGACGGCAAAGAAACATTAAATACAAGCGAAAGATTTAGTATTAAGTTGTGTTTTCAACAATTATCTTCAATCATTTTAATGACATTTTTAAAAAATCAACTCCTATGATTCTGATGTTAATAATTAAAGCTGCAAGCAGCAATGAACGGCCCTCATATGCTGATGACACTATGGCCTGTCTCACCCCTCGAGCATCACCTAGGCAAAAACATTCTCTATAAGTTAATGACTGGATTCCTCTCAATAAGGTTTTCACTTTATTAAAACACGCTCTGTCGCTCTGACATTTTTCAGGTTCTGAAATTTTGAGATTTCAGTTTAAAACTCTGGCATGAAAGGCGGTGGGTGACATGGATTCCTTTAAAGTGATCCCCAATTAGTTGTAACATTAGACTTTATTTGATAAACATTTATTTTAACTGTAAAATAAAGACTGTAAAAATACTGTAGGCTGTTTA
>NW_013952549.1:16704-19959 GCF_001266775.1 Austrofundulus limnaeus
AGCAGACAGAACTAGAAAATGGGAAATTTTATTATCTGAGAATTATTTTGTGCATTAAATTGAATGAACATGGTCTGGATAGCCCACAGACATACCATAAAAATTTCTAGGACCCATTATTGGTCTCCTTTAAGTTTTTTTTTATTGTGAAAAACTACCGTCTGTAAATCCCACTACTGTCATTAACACCACCTTGTGGCCACTTACCAGAAATGCACGTACTGTACAGTTCCACCAAAAGCTCCAGTTCTGACAAGAACGTGACTTTGGATAGTTCAGGAGAAGTGGTTTGTGTGTCTGGTGTAATTTTAGACCCTGTCTTGATCCCTGTTTTGGTGGGGGTGCAGGGGTCCAGGGGAGACGGCAGAGGGGACGTGACCAGCTGGGCTCGCTTTGTCCTACAAATGAGATTTCAGACTATAAAACAGGAAAGACTCACACAGACGGTGCAACAACTTCCCATGCTGTAAGATGTGCAAAGAGCAGTAAAACAAGGCATCTGTCAAACTGAGCAAACAAATATTATTTTAATCATCTATCAGTAATTTGTGGTTTGAGCCTCAGTGACAAGAATAAATGTGTATGTCTTACTTCTCTCTTTTAAGTAATTCCCTCTCTTCTTTCAGGCTCACTGGACTTCCTGCTGTCATCAGACCATCCAGTGTCTCTGGTCCTGATGGAGGGCCCGGAGCTTTGTGGAACGGGGTGGATGTGAAACACGTCTTTGGTTTCGAGTGTGGCCGATCTGCACTGACCGGAGTTGGGTTTATTCTTCTTGATGGTTTGGACATCCTGGAAGATAATAAAAACAAAAAAGTGAAAAAGTGGTCAGGCTTTTATTTTTAAAGATAAACAGCGAGAGGAAGAGAAACAGGACTCACGCAGGGGAAGACGACGATCCAACAGGAGGAAATTCCTCCAAGTTGTGGAAGTTGAGCTGACCTAAATTTGGAGGGGAAACCTGCTCACCTATCCTGCTATATCCTCTAACTGATCTCTTTCCTCCAGTCTCCCATCGTCCAGTCTCCTCCGCGTTAGAGCCTCCACGCCCTCCTCCGTGTCTCACTTGTCCCCCTGCTGCTGAGCTGCCACCACTCTTCTTGCGCCCCTTGTGTGACACATCAGGAGGAGACACCATGTAGTCCCCAAGACACATCTTCTGGCTGTGTCGGCGATCAGAGCCTGGCGGCCTGGAGGCAGGGCTCCATGCTGTAGACAAAGAGGGGCTGCTGAAGGCACTCACACCGCTCAGACCTGACTGACCGGCAGCATCAGACTCATTTCCAGGTGACAGAGACGAGGCGGGAGAAAACAGCTGCACACGACTGGAACTGCCCGCTGATCTGCACGCCACCTTGTCTGAGAAACCACCTTGAGACTGAGCCGTGGGCCTGGGACGGCTGGGGGTCTTAGCTGGAGTGGCGGGGCCATGTGTGAGAGCTTGACTGCTCTGCTCCCTCAGAAAGTTTAAAAGAAAAGGGACAAATTCGTGTTTCTGAACTGTCACTTCAGGTTCGCAGTCACTCTCCTTTGGAAGAAAAAGAAACAAATGTAAAAAAAAAAAAAAGTACATCATGGCAGATTGGGAAAATAAAAACTCTAAATGACCTAAAGATATTATGTTCCATCCATAGTAGACGCAAAGAAAATCAGTAACAATTCAGAGTAAAGCATCTGAGCTAAAGCTGCTAAATCCAAGCTAACATCAGCCAAGCTGCGTACACACACACAGTACCGTCGGTAAACAACATTAGCAACAACAGTATTTGGTGCAAACAATACAACATAATCGGCTTTAAACTCAAACAAATGTATTTTAAGCATAAAGGAAGTTAACAGCATCAACTACAACTCTGCAGCTAAATGCAATCCGCTAGCTTTGACAGCGAAAAGTTTTGTTTACAATCATCTGCGGTGTGTCATCTCATAAAAAACAATACATGAGGGCCTGCCTGGAGGAAATGTTGCTCCTGTGTTGTTGATAAATGTTGCAGACTCACCTCAACATTCTTCAGCCAGCCTACGACCTTGTTAATGTCCACTTTCCGCGACAGAACAGATTCCAAAAGAGCCGCCATTCTTGACTGAAGATGCGCGGCTGGGAGAACCTGGGAGGCAGGGAGGCGTGGTTAGCGTCTGCGCAGGCGCAGTGAGAAAATTTCGTGTTTTTTTTCTTCCTTTTTTCAAATAACTTTATTAACAACACACTATAATGACATGAGATTTTATTCAATAATGGATTTAATAAATGATGTCCTGCTCTGTATTATTCCATTTTGAGGAATGAGAACGAAGACAAACAGAAATAATATTTACAAATGGTGCAATTATAGTTTCTGAATCACTTAGAGGAAATCTTTGTAACACAACTGCAAAAATTGAGTAAGATTTTGTTTCTCTTAGTGTATTCTGAGATGCAAAACTAAAATATTGATTTAATCCCAAACTTATGTTCTAAATATTTTTGTTTGCTTCACACCCATAGTTAACTGTTTTAACGACAAAGGCTGATAGTTTGAATTCTATTAAGAATTATAGTTTTCCAAAAAAATGTTTTGTTGATATGAAAGTGACCATCATCACCATCAAATGTCCAAAATTCCCATTTTCAATTCCAGCTGTTTTATAACACCACAATATGAAAGGGCAATAATGTTTTGGCCTTTGTGCGTTTGTTAGCAAATTCTCTCATAAAACATTGAGTTTTATGAGACAACTTTTTGTGAAACTTTCAAAAAAGTAGTCATTGGGTGTAACTGTACAATTGGTTAATTTCTGGATCCAATTCAATTCAAGATGGCCACCATAAACATCTGATCTTAAGACTGTAGAAAGAGTACATGTATGAATGAGAGGGCGGCAGGTGGAGCAGTGAGGGAGGGGAAAGGTGTTGAACTTCATGGTCGACTGTCCAGGAGGTGAAGAGGTGAAGAAGAGAGCCCAGGCAGGGTAGCTTCATCTGATTTATGACAAAACAGTGGAAGAAAGGAAAGGTTCAGACAGAACTTGAAGTGTTCGAGCTGAACGTGTTGAGGTTCTCCTTGGAAGTGACAAGGATGGTTAAGATTAGGAATGAGATGTAAGCAAAGCCAGCTATAGTGGGGAAAATAAGTATTTAGTCAGTCACCAATTGTGCAAGTTCTCCCACTTAAAAAGATGAGAGAGACCTGTAATTGACATCATAGGTAGACCTCAACTATGAGAGACAAAATGTGAAAAAAAATTTGAGAAAATCATTTTGTCTGACTTTTAAAG
>NW_013952549.1:22269-24606 GCF_001266775.1 Austrofundulus limnaeus
TTTTTTTTTTTTTTTTGGTCTGTTGGTTTAAGAACCACAAATACTAAAAAGCTACAATAAATATGACACCTTTTTAACTGTGAGCCACTTTCAACAAAACTAATCTAACCTAATACTACAATTGCACACCACTTCTTTACATTAAATGATAAAAAAATCGAGAAAATAAAATCTGATTATCTTGTAGAACCAGCAGCATCTCTTTCTCCCTATCGTTGAAGCCACTTCTGCTAAGTGTTTGATTTGCAATATAGTTTTTATTTAAATATCTTTTTAAACAACAGGTATTGAAATTCGGCACAATTTGACCTTTTGAAGTTTAAAAGCTTTGGATATTTTGAAATCTGCAGGAGTCTCAAGTGACCACAGGATATTGAAAAAGTTTCTCATGTTCGTGAGCTCAGTTTCAATGCACGCAACAAACACTTGGAGTAATGCACTTTAATATTTCTCAGTTTATGGTCCATACGGTTTGTGTTTTGTTGAATAATCAGACTCAAAGGGACAGCAGTGCGGACCATTGGTATGAGATTGATTTACTGTCATAAATCACAAGTTTTTTTTGTGGGATATTCAGGCCATTTTGAATTAGCATTATAAGGAAAAGTTTTGAAAATTCCCATCTCTCTTTTGTAGATAGCTCTTTGAACAACTTCAATTCAGAGAAAGACAAGAGCTAATAGCTAGTCTAAATGCAACTAATACTAAAGTGAAAGACTATGATCTAAAAAAAGGGGAAAATACATAATGGTTCGTGTATCGGTTGTTTCATAGACCTTTGACTCATTATTAGTTTTGTATGGATATTTGAAATAAAATTCTTCTGGGGTTATTTGGAAACGTAGAAAGAGGCAGAAGCTAGCTGTAGCACCTCTGACAGTGATATATTTAATTGAAATTAAACATATTTTAAAAAATGCATATTTCAATCTAATCAACAAAAATCAACACTTGAAAAAAATTAGTATATATAGTATTTTTATTTTTTAAGTCATAAGAATGATCCATTCATTTTCAATGTTGCAGCCAGCCAGTAGGGGGCGCTCATCATCCCGTCTTAGAATATGGCTGTATCTCAATTTATGGGCTGCATCCCCATAAGTGCGCATTTGTCGGCCGCATAAGTCAACGCCCCACACTGAGTGCTGTCCCAATTTGAACGCTCCTCCTCACGAGGCAGAGAAATGTGGCTCACAAAATTTCAAAAATCAAGGATGCATGCGAGTATACGTATATACATACATATATAGTATACATATTTAGGTGGATTAGCAGTGCTTGTCAACAACAGATGGTGTCATCCAAGACATGTTACTGTGAAGTTTCGTCACTGCAGTCCAGACATTGAACTCTTGGCAGTAAGTTTTCGCCCATATTATTTACCAAGAGAGTTCACCAGTGTTATTTTGACAGCTGTTTACATTCCACCTTCAGCTGTTGCTGACAATGCATGTGATATGTCAGTTCCGTTGTTGCTAAGATATAGAAACAACACCCCAATGCATTTGTGGCAATATCTGGTGATTTTAATCATGCCTCACTCTCTGCTACACTGCCAACATTTCAACAGTTAGTCAGCTGCTCTACCAGAGACAACAAAACATTGGATTTGTTTTACACAAATGTTAAGGATTCATATATCGCCAATGCAAGACATCCTCTGGGTAATTCAGATCACAACCTTGTTTATCTCTGCTCAGAATATAAACCACTTGTTCAGAGACAACCTGTAACTACAAGGACTATGAAAAAGTGGTCACAGGAAGCTGAAGAAGCCCTACAGGGATGTTTTGAAGCTACAAATTGGATTGTTCTTTGCCAGCCACATGGAGATGACATAAATGCCATGACTGAGTGTGTGACTGACTATATAAACTTCTGTGTGTACAACACCATGCCCAGCAGAACTGTGAGATGCTTCCCTAATAACAAACCCTGGATCACCAGTGAGCTAAAGGAACTGTTAAACAAGAAAAAAGGGCCTTTAGGGATCGTGACAGGGAGTTATTGAGGAGTAAACAGAAGCAGCTCAAAGTCAAGATCAGAGACAGCAAGGAGGTTTATAGAAGGAAGATGGAGAGTAAACTGAAAAGGAACAATATCAAAGATGTGTGGTCAGAGATGAAGAAGATCACAGGTTTCAAGAAAAAGGAGAATTGGATGGATGGAAGTCTGGACAGAGCAAATGAGCTGAACACATTCTTCAACAGGTTCAGCTCAGGAACAAGCTCATCTTCCTCCTCTCCTGCCCCCAGCCAAACAGACATCTTATGGTGCGTTCACACCAACCGCGATTTCAGCATCAGGAGCATCAGGTTTACATGCAAAGTCTATGGT
>NW_013952549.1:26066-33381 GCF_001266775.1 Austrofundulus limnaeus
TTTAGTTAAATGAGTTACAACAACACCTAATTTCCCTCTGGGATCAGTAAAGTATTTTTGAATTTGAATTTATCTGAATTTGAGTTTCCTTCCCGGCTGAGGATATCCCAGGATTCAATGAGCAGACAGCAAACTAGACAGAGAAACAAAGATGGCGGGGTTTTATTATTTTTAACGAGTCGGCGTAGTTTGGAAATTCATCATGAACCAAATAATTTGTTCTTAAATGTAAGTTTATCAACGTAGTTGATGAAATATTATATATATTATATATAATATGTTGCCATAAGATATGAAATAAAATGCAACTACAAGCAGTTAATGAAGCTAAGTCCAAATTATTAATGTTTTTTTATGTGTAATGTTTTCATTGTGAAGTTATTCTTGCAGTAAAAAGACATGTAAGTACACATCCCAACACATTTTAAGTCTGATATGAAACTGTTCACTATGGTAAGGAGGTAGTGCCTGGTCACGCTAACGTACGTCAGATGAAGTTTAGTGGAGTTTCATGCAGCCTACCCGGACTGGGAAGGACATGGGCCACTAACTAGCTGTTAGTTTGTCAGTCCTATTAAATGTAAATCCTGTTTCATTAAATTTGGGTTGTTCAAAATGTTATCACCAACAGGTAAGATGTGAATTCTTCATAACGTTTCCATAAAACCTCATTTCAAAATGTCTGTATTATTGCTTTTTTTCCACACTCGGATATTGTACTGTTGTCAATCACAATAAAACAATTCTCTTTGCTGTTTCCTACAGCCTTCTCTGATGTTAGAATTCCTGCACTTCTGTTTGAAGACCCTGCTTGCTCTCAAACCTCCTCTGTACATTAATAAAACTAACACTTTTGGACTTTTCCTGCTATCTTTTGGATTGGTGTGGAATAACACTAACCATGAGAACGACCATATATGGCTGTGACAAACTCCTGATTTATGACAGTAAAATGTTTGTTTCACTCCCCATAGCTTTGCGCACAAAGACAAACGAGATGTGAAGGCTCATCTTGGTGGACTGGTCGCCAGCACAGACAAGGCTCAGTCATCCCTCACTTTGCGCAGAGGGGCAGAGAAGAGAAATTAAGGCGGTCGACTGACTGAACGCTGCCTGCCTTCAGGATGAGTCATCAAAGCTGCTCCGCGAGGCTAAATCTGCATGAGTTGAACCAAACAGCACATTTTATTTCTACCAAGCAAATCTGTTTACACTCTACTGCTTTTTTTTACATCTTGGCTCCGGTCACGTGCGCAAATTCTGTCAAAAATATTTGGCAATGCAAATGTTTTTTTGTTTTGCTTTTTGTCTTTTTGCACAGCAGTGTGTTGTGCCCAGACTCTCATTGGTTCACACAAAACAAATCCTTGCCACACTAAAATCTTTTTTTTTTCGGTTACGCTAAATGTTTGAGCATCATACCAAGCCAATGTCCTGATAAAAGATTCCAGCAACACAATCATCCCAAGTCAGAGCAGGAAGTACAAAGAGTGACAGGAGTTAAAATAACACATCCTATATGGAACATACAATTGTGTTTAGCTTGTTATTCAACGTATTATTAGCGTCCGCCGCCGAAGTTGATGACGTTTTTGCACGTGTCTTTGTGTGTTTGTCTGCCTGTAGAGTTGCCATGAACCAGTGGAATGATTATACATCCAGAAAATAATCACTGAGTGTGCATCTACAACTGATTTACTTTTGGAGTTAATCTAAATTAAGATGGTTGCCACAGCTAAGCAAAAAATAGCAAACACAAAAATAGCTGTACCTCAATCGGTTTCAATAATATTAAGATAAAATTTGGTGTCTGTTGCTTTCATAATTCATATTCTTAGCGCAGACTGATCATGCAAGACCTGCCTTTAAAACGTTGCCATTAATTATTACTCATTTCTGTAAGCATAAATTTTTATGAACTAGAGCAAGGATTTAATTTAAGCTCTCAGAAAGTAGTCATTGGATGTACACCAATGAGATACTGTACATCTCATTAATGTTTGCAGTCACTGACTTCAAGATGGTTGCCACAGCTTATAAACATTATCAAACACAAAAATGACTATAAGACTTTAAGTTTGACCAAAATGACAATGACCAACTCTCTTTCCATCCATCACGAAAAGATCTTGGTCCAAAACTCCAGTATGAAAAGCGGCGGTGATATGCAGTCCTTCAAAGAAGCTAAGCCTTAAATTTTTGTTTTTGTGTGTGCAAGGAGATGAAGATGAAATTAGTGTGCAGTGTTTAATAAGCAGAGGAACGGATCGTTGTAGGAGGAGTTTCATTGTTGTTCAACTCCAATAAACATTGGACATTTTTGAGGAAAAAACAGAACAAGAAATAATAGTAAAGATATTACAAATCTTTGACCTGAAATGTACGATGTCCTTCGTTTTCAGCTTAATATGTGACCCATCACATCGAAACGAGGATTAAGTCCAAAAGTTGTATGTGGAGAAATACGCAAATATAGTGTTTTGACTAAAATGTTAACAAAAATTGCATTTTGTCAAAATGTAATGAATAAATGCCTCATTAATGTTTCATTTGCATGAACTGTCTGAAATATAATCATAAAACAAAATTTTGAGACACTTTTTTGAGCAGTAGCAACAAAAAACCTGATTTTGAGGAAAAACGCCTTAAACTTTTTGAGATTTTTCCTGTGAGCTAGCAAAGTGTTGTTTCTTTCCAGCTGGGAAATCTCAATATTCAAATATAATTTGAGGTTTCCTCTTTATAAGGACATAAAATTAGGATTCAGACCAAATATTTATGTATTATTGTAACCAACAAGACAAATGAAGTCATATATATGGAGAATGATCCAGGTATCAAAATGTAGCTTTTAAATCCAAGAATCTGAAAATGTAATTTGGTCATTTTGACCAAATTTGACTTAATTCTCATTTCGATATGATGGGTCACATATGTGTTTGATAAATTGTTTTTCCTTGTTTCAAATGATGACCTGGTACGTTATGCGTATAACTACTGTTCCCTGAAGGAGAGAAACAAGGTACAACACATGAAGTGTGGGATATCACACCCCCACTGTCCTGGCTTGATGACACCTCTAACCACACCTTTGGGCAAATAACATGATAACAAGTGACAGGCCATGCCTTTGCTATATACCCATCATCACACTGTTCCTCAGCTGTGCAGCATATAGTCCTGCAGATGTAGTTTGAAGTTATAACCTTAGCAGCTTTGAGAGACACAGAGCTAACTAGCCGTAGCTATTTAGCCTGACTCAAGGAGGTGTTCTTAGCAAGATGAAAAGCATAAGAAGTGAGGAATGACAGTGATTATAGACAGATAGGCAGGGCTTGTCATTTGTCATCATCACATCATTTGTCTAAAGGTGTGAGGTGTTATTAGCCAGGGCACATGGGGAGTGATGTCCTACACTTCATGTGTTGTAACCAAGTCGACTGAAAGGGAACAAAATGTTCTCTCTTTTCTTTTTTATTGTTTTTGTTTTACAGTTACTGCTACTCTGTTCTCAAATAAAAACTTGCTCAAATTATTTCTTGTTTACAAAAAAAAAACATCTTGCTACCTTATTTACAATAACAGGGTTGAATATAGCTGCTGGCACAAGTCTGTTTTTGGCTCCTTTTTTAAATCACAAACACACCAGAGTGAATCCTCGCGCTGCCCAAAGTGCCAAGGCACATACTGAGACAAACATCTGTGTCTGTATGCCGCTCATCAGAAATGCACCTTGTGTGTTCCCTTTGTGCCTTTCCTGCATTCCCTTCATCCAGTGAGGCATCTAGATTCCCTCACAGCATCACAGTAGGCACAAAATGGTGTGCGTCGTCACGCATTTGACATGATTGATTGTATAAAGGGTCAATCCCTTCAATTAAACACTTAAAACTACCATGAGGGCTGTCAGAACACAAAAGGAACAATACACACACACACACATGGAGCAAAAGATGGAAGCAATGCTAAACATCAAAATAAATACTTCAGTAAAACAGCTGTACACTAAAGTAGCAAAAGTTAGCCACTATACCCTGCCTGCAACCTCCAAAAGCAGAGGAGATAACTTTGTCAAACCCAGCGCATTATTTCACTGACTAATCAGCTACATTGAAATTCAGAAGTGCATCAATATCAGGGAATAAATATTCAGTCCAACAGCGTAGCTCAAAGTTTAAATGCTTATGTGCCCAATGGCTTAACTAGTTACTGTTTCATGTATTTTATCCCTGCCTGCAACAAGACAAAAGTCAACACTACTCCAGGTTTCTCTAAACTATAGATGTAAAATGAGGATCTCAGCAACGCCTCATTTCATGAGAGTTATTATAAGATTATTATAAGGGGGGGCTTACCTCCAGTTTAACCCTTAAGGCTTAGTTTGCTCATACTGCATCCTTACTGAGCATGTGAAACGATAAAATTGTTAGAGATAAAGTAATGTGTTTTATTATAACCTTATATCTGAAAAATGTAAATTTAAAGCACAATGCAATGATTTGAAAATCTCATAAACCCTTATTTAACTCACAGTAAGCGAATCAATAGTAGACATAGAAAACATATGAAATTGCAATATCTAGGGGAAAAATAATTTGATTTTGATGGCAGGAACACATCTTAATAAAAAAAAAGCTAGATAAGCATTTTGCAACTAATTAAGTTAATTGGCAGTCTCTCAGAAGTAAAGATGGTCAGAGGTTTGTTTGCCAGGTTATGGAAAACAACAAAAGACAAAAACGACTTCAGAAAAAATTGGGTAGACTTTAAAAATCCCATCATCTACAGCTTATAATGTCATCAAAGACCGAAGAATCTGGAGAAGTCTAGATGTGCAAAGGTCAATAATGAAGACCCCCCAGGCAGCACTGCATCTGTTCTGGAAGTCTCTGCATGAGCTCAGGAGCACTTCCACAAATCATTTTCAGTTCGTTGTGCCACCCACAACTGCAGGTTAATCCTCCTGCTGCCCTGTTTAAAACTAAAGCCTTGGGGGGGTCATCTTGAATCAAGAGCAGGAGAAATAAAGCTCTATCATGCAACAATGAAGGCATTTGTGAACACCATCCAGAAACATCCCTGTCTTCTTTGGGCCAAAGGTCTTTTAAAAAGAACTGAGGCAAAGTGAAAAGATTTTCTGTGCTCAGATGAGTTATAATTTTAAGTGCTTTTCGGAAATCATGGATATCTTGTTCCCTGTACTGTAGCAGAGAGGGACCATCCAGCGCATAGTTCAAAAGCCTGCCTCTCTGATGGTATGGGGATGCATTGGTGCCTATAAGGGTTGGGCAATATCGGCAAAAAAAAGGAATCACGATTGTGGTATTTAGCCGATAACGATTAATTTGATGATTAATCCCGTGGAGTCCCTGGACACCCTCATGTCCTGGTCACATGACCAATTTAGTGGGAAAGATTTGCTCTTCGGAAAAATCTGTTCCAAATTGTGTCAAAATTACAGACTTCAGGCTATACTTCAAATTTTAAATTGTGTTGATAGATAAATAAATTAGAGTGTTTAATTAATGTTCATCATATCTGAAGCAGAGAGAAGCACTGAGTGGACTGACTGGAGGCTTTAATCGTATTAATCATCAAGTGCCAAAACATAATCGATTAATGTTTTTCTGACAATTAATTGCACACAATACGATTATGCTCAACCCTAGTGTCTATAGCATGGGCAGTTTGCACATCTGGAACGGCACCATCAATGCAAAAAAGTATATACAGGTTTTAGAAAAACATGTTCCCATTCAGAAAAAAAAAAGATAAATAAATAAATAAATAACAAGGAAGAACTCAATGCCAAAAGCATTGACTGGTATGCCTCCACCTGCCATAGACTCGACTGCATTTAAAGCACTGGGCATGCAGTTACCTGCTGACCTATATTTTTGGACTTGTTCTGAGAAGTATGTAACTAAACATGAATTCCTCTTTGATAATAACCATATCATTAAGTTCAGTGACCAACAACTCGTGTACCATGCAAAATAAGGGGATTCAATCAACAAAGATCACTTTACTTAACCTTTATATTTGACCTTTGACCCCAAAATGTTTTCAGACATCCGTTGGGCCAAGACCAAACGGTGCGCACAAGACTAATCAAAGAACAGTATACTTCCTCAGGAGGCATAAAAATGCATAAAAGCCCAGAACTGTTGAATAATAAGAACATCAGGAAACATTGTCTGGTCCCAACTGTTTAGAGATGTGTTGCTGTCATCAAACAGTCTTGTATGTTTACTGTACGTATGATGTTTGCAAATCATTGCACACTTTGTGAACATTTTACGAAATGTCCCAGCTTTTTTGGAATTGGGGTTATATTTGAAAATGGGTGGAACCTGCATGTTTTTTGTAGCTCAGTGGGTTAAAGGCTCAGCTTCTGCCATAAAACATTTTTCAACTATTTTCTTAGTCCAAAACTGAAACTCTAGCATAACGGGACAAAGCTAGTGTGCAAATGCAAACAGAAGAGAACACTGAGAAGAAGTGTACATCTCCGGCTAACAACACAGAAATGAAACTAATTATTTCTCAGATTTACAAGGAAGACTCAGGCTTTTATCCTCACTGTTTTTAATACTATGATTTCTGGATACTTCCTCTGCTGTGGCAGCCCAACCTCTGGCGCAGCTATCTGCTCAGCTTGCTGGAGCACTTGGCCTCCCGGCTGCAGCCCTTCCCCCTGGACAGGTGGAAGGGGCCTGTTCTCGCCTGGCGGCTGCAGCACGTCTCCTGGTGGTGGAGGTAGAATCGGCGAGGAGGCGGCGAGCCGGAAAAGCTGGGAGGCGAGTGACTGCGGCCCACGCAGATCCCTCCCACGCCACCGCCGCCGCCGCCTCGTTGCTCGTGGCGGGAGGGCGAGGAGCTGACGGAGCGCTGCAGGGAGGGGGAACTGCGTGGGAAAGCACCGGAGCTGCGGTGGTGGTGGTGGTGCGGCGAGCTCGTCAGGCTGCAGGCGCCCAGCTTGGAGCCCCTGTGCTGAGCTGAGGACTGGTGGTGGAGGGGGGAGCCACGGGAGCCATGCATCAACTGGGCAAGGCATGAAAGGAGGTCTGAGTCACTGGTGCTGCCAGTTCGGATGCGGTAACGCCTGAGTCTAAATGAGAGCATTTAGAAAAAACAACAACAACATTGTTTAATGTTTACTGTATTAAACTGAAGGACTCAAGTGAGTTCAGTCATCTAATGTACATACTTATATTCACACGCCATGAACTTTTCCACATTTTGTCCCTTTAGTTCAACAAGAAATATACATAGCAAGTGTATACACACACATATACATACACACATACATATA
>NW_013952549.1:33493-39900 GCF_001266775.1 Austrofundulus limnaeus
TATTTTAATATTTGAGACAAATTACAATCATCCTATCTACAATGTGTTAACATTTTAAGACTTCTGACAGATTGATTTAAGAAATTTTGAAGCTAATTAAAGCCTTATTTTTGGATCGATGAATTCAATGCCTTTTAAGACTTTTTAAGGATCTGTAAGAACCCTGGATTCTTGTAAGTTATGTTACCTGCCCTCTGCTGTGGGACGACATGGTGGCTTTCCAGGGGGTGGGCGTGGCAGGAACTGGGCGTTCAGCTGCTCTGCAGACGAAGCAGGGTGAACGGGACGAGGTATCCTGCTTTTGCGAGACAGAGGGCTGGAGGAGGAGGAGAGAGACAGAGCCTCATCTCCCTGGCGGTCCGATCGGGAGCCCATAAGGGAGTCCTCATCCTGTGAGCGGTCTGAATTTGAGGACAACGGGTCCCTAACGAGGGAGGCCATGATGGGGCCACGCCTATCAGATAAGGAGGGAGAGGCTGTGGGTGAGGGGACAGAGCCCTGGTGGCTTGCTTTCTTCTGCAACAGCTTCTGCTTAGCAGAGCCTGGAGGAGCGAGCTCCAGCAGACAGGAGGGTTCCAGCACAGGGATGCGGCTTTGCTTCCGGCTAGGGTCCTTGCGGGGGGCAGCAGGGGTGGATGCTGGACCATCAGTCTGCAGTGGGGCCATTTGCACATCCCCACCCTTTTCCTCCTTTGTCTGAACCTCGGTGGCACATGGAGTAGAGCGGGAATCACTGTTAGGGTCTTTTGGCTTTGGGGGGACTACGGTGGTTTGGTCGTTGACAGGAGAGCAGAGACAACCGTTGGCGAGCGCAGAGCAGCGAGGGGAGGGCGGCGAGCACGGAGGAGGCGAATGTGTCGAACGGGGGGAGCGTGGTGAGGACGCACGGCTCAGTGCGGGGCTTTGAGCTTTGGTGTGGCCGTCTCCATTGAGCAGCGTTTCAGCCGGGGGGTCAGGTGGCAGTCCCGGGTGGATGGGAACGTGGTCCTGAGGGGAGCTGATGTCTGCTGTGTGCTCTTTGATCTGCTGAGCCTTGGCCTCAACTTCACCACGCCTCTCCAGCGCGAGGCACTGCGGAGCGCTGTCGGATCCTGACTGAGAGGAAAGCCCAGAGGGACGCTGGGCTGTCAGCTGTGGGGGCAGGGAATGTAAATGAGAAAAAAAAGACAAAGAAGCGTCAATAAAAAACACAACCCTTTAAAACTGGGAAAAAATATATATATTTACAAAGTCTGTTGCTGATAGACTACAACATGTGGAGTTGGTGCTGTAGATCTGCAGCAAGAGCCAGATGAGGATGTGAGAGGAATTTGATATTATGTGGTAATAAATGGTGATTAGTTTGGCTACAGCATGCAGTACCATAGCTACCATTATCAGACCGAAACACACAAGTGCTATGGCAGTGTCAGTCAAGCTGTGAGTACTAAACCGGCAAGTAGGACAGGAAACGTTCACGCAACTTCGCAGGGGGCTTCAGCGAAGAGAGGGTGAGGAACAAATACAGGGAGAGCGAGAGGAAGAGAAAGATAGAGAGGACAAAGACGATCTGAAACAAAAGAGACCATGCGACCTGTAGTCATGACTCGACATTCCAAACAGACATGCCACAATCAGACAAAAAGACACACTCCCAAGAACACAACACAAACACAAGTCTGACCCCCATGCTCAACAATGCCCTTCAACAGGGTAGTCGGGTCATCTCTGAAGCCATGTTCTGTCAAAGTCAGCACCCCATCAGCCGTCATATTTAGTCACAGAGTATGAAGAAAAGGGCAAGAAGTCTTCATCCAGGCTAGACTAATAGCTAGCTAAACGAAGGCCTGGTATGAATAAAAATGCTACATTAGACAATATTAAACCTCTACAGTTTTTTAAAAGACTATTTGTTTAGTTTTTTTGCTTTTTCCTCAATTGAACAATGTTTGTGTCACTATCCAAACTTATCAGTCCGCCTGATCGGCACATCTAAGCATTTCAAAGGTTTACTCTCCTCCTGGTATACTGACATGTTAAGCAGCCTTAGCACCATTGGCATATACATGTTCTATGCTTAGCACATGTACTTCTCATAGTATGGACTTGTTCGGTTGAGAAAACAGCAATAAGCTTAGCTAACAGTGTATAGTAGAGGTTTATTATTGGCAAATGTGGTTTTATTTGACACCAGTATGTTGTCCTTGAAAAAAGACTGTTTTTAGGCTTGAAAGACAAACAGCGAGCCCTCATTTGGCTCGTTATTAGCCTGGCTTAGATCCTAACTTCTGCCTTTTTCTCGTCTCCATGACTGACGTTACGGCTGATAAGGAAATAACTATTCATAACTTTTTGATAAAACATCACTTCAAAAATGACTTAACTAGCCCTCAATGGTTTCAGGAGAGAGAGCAGCTCATCAGCAACACAACCAGAAAGCCAAAATGAACAAAAATGCAAAACCAGCAACAAAGGTAAAGAAAAACAAAATCTGACTGGAAGTAAGCGGCTACAGATGCAGAGGAGGACACAATAAATGCAGGTTTGCTTCACGGGACAGCGACTGGTTCCATCACCTGCTGAAGCTGGGCACGGGTGATGCGAATGACAGAGGGAAACTTGGTGTTAGCAGCACCAGCAGGGATGGCCGGCAGTTTCCTGCGGCTGGGCGAGCGAGTGCCTGGGGAGGGGTTAGGTGGCAGAGGGAGGGAGGCGTGGCAAGAGGAGGAGGAGGACGGGCGCTCCTGCTGCTGAGGCTGGTCAGCCGACTGGCTGCGCCTGATGCCTGCCGGCTGGCGCTGGTGCAGTGGGTCCGACAGGGTGATCAGGAGGGTGTGAGGACTGGGAGAGCGCAGAGGGATGGGGCTGGATGTCCGGACCACAATCTCCTCGGGCAGGGATGGAGGAGAGGTGGGAAACTAAAAGAAAGGGGTAGGAAAGAAGTGGAGGGTGGAGAAGTTGTGAGATTGGTGAAGGTGTGCAAATATGGTGGTGGAGGTACTGTGATGGGGAGCGTGACATGCAGTTCCAAAAGGCTAACTCGACAAAAATGATCTGAAATTAAAGGCACAGTGTGTAGGATTTGTTGTTTTCAGCAACATCTAGTGGTTGAGTGGTTGAATCATCCTCCCTCCCACCACCCCCACCCCCCGCTTCCAAACACAAAGGAGTTGCTACGGTGTCTCTCAGGTGTCAAAAACCTTTGATAATTCCAACTGCGATGTCTACCAGCAGCTTCAGGGCTAGTGATGTTTCAASTGGTAAGATTATGAGCTTTAATAAGTAAAATTATCCCAGCTACAATGACAGCCAACAAATCTTACATTTATAGTATTACAACTAAAACCGTTTTTGACGCCGCCACCGCAGTTTGTCCTTCATGAGCCTTCGTAGACAAGATGGCGGTGCAAGATGGCGGCTGCCTGTAGTGGCGACAGGCGACCATGGAGATATAAACAGTTTTTTATAAGGTAAACATAATAAAACAAGGTCTTTGTCTGCAATGATTAGACATGTTTTTTATTATTGTCATTAGTAATTATCTCAATTTCAGCTAAAAGAATTGACAAAATCCTACACACTGTGCCTTTAAGTTTTAAGGCTTGTCTCAAGCTTTTACTCTGCAAACTGATAATCAGATCATTAGATGTCAAGAAAAAGTTAGAAACCTAGACGTGTGGTTTGATTTGTTTTGACTTCCACTTAAAGGAAGTAACTAGGATTGCCTTCTACCACCTCAGGAACATTGCCAAAATCCGGCACATCCTTTCTTTTGATGATGCTGAGGTTCTTATTCACGCTTTCGTGACCTCACGCATCGATTATTGCAATTCCCTCCTTTCCGGACTACCCAAGAAAAGTTTTAGATGTCTGCAGATGGTCCAGAATGCAGCTGCCCGTATTTGAACTTATTCCAAGAAATTTGACCACATCAATCCTGTACTGTTATCCCTTCACTGGTTGCCCTGTCAGATTCGGGCTGATTTTAAGGCGTTATTGCTCACCTATAAGGCTTTAAATGGTCTGGCGCCTCCGTATCTTACCAGCCTTTTACACTACTATGTTCCACCACGCTCTCTCAGATCTGAAGGTGCTGGCCTATTAATGATCCCAAAAGCCAGAAGAAAGACCATTGGTGAACGTGCCTTCTCTTTTCGTGCCCCCTCTCTGTGGAACAATCTCCCTCAGAACATCAGGCAGGCTTGTTCTGTTGAGGTTTTTAAAGCTAAGCTAAAGACGCACCTGTTTAAATTATTTTAACTGTCTTAATTTTATCCTTTGTTTTTATAATCACTGCCTTGCCCTCTCCTGTGATTTTATCTCGTTTTCTGTGGTTTTACTTGTTCTTTGAGATCTTATTTTTTACTTTGTGACTTCGCCTTTTGTCATCTGTGATTTTATCTCTTGTCCAGTGCTTTGTTTGAAAGCGCTTTACAAATAAAGTTATTATTATTATTATTATTATTATTATTATTATTATTATTATTATTATTATTATTATTATTATTATTATTATTATTATTATTATTATTATTATTATTATTATTATTATTATTAACAGTCCTTAAAGGAATCACCTTTTGTTTTTCATGCCAGAGCTTTAGACTAAGAATTGTTTGTAATCAAAAGGGACAGAATTAAAGTTAATTTTGGACAAAACTTGCAATTTTTATTTTGCATGAGTTCATGCAATACTGTGAGATCTCGCAAGATTTGTGAGAACTCGAAGTATAAGTTGTGCTACCACACTAAAACGTAGCTCTATATATCTGTAAAACGGAGTGAGTTATAGCTCCTTTTGTGGTTTCTTATTTTAGCTGGCTCTCTTTTTCAAAGGGGGGCTGGACCTGAAGGCAGCCTAAACCAGCCGGTTCTCAGACTGTGGGAGGAAACCAGAGGTCCTGGAGAAAACCCACATAAACTCCACATAGAAAGACCCCAAGTGGGGCTTGAACCCAAGACCTTCTTGTTGACAGGCAACAGTGCTGACCACTAAGCTGTGCTGCAGAGATAAAAAAATATTTGGGATGTTCCTTAATGACAGGAAATAAAGACTATAATGAAGTAGGATGTGTAGTTTAAGTTTAGTTTAACCCCTGATCAAAAAAGATGCTCTCAACTGGAATGAGTCAGTTATTGCAAAGATATTAAAAAGCAAAAACATAACAAATTCGAGGTAAGCAAATCAAAACACGCTTAGGAAATCAATTTGAAAAGCAAAATAAAGAAAAGGAACGCAAATATCTGCAAAGAAGTTAAAAGTTAAGCACAGCTTTTAATACAAATCAACTGAATGTTGAAGCCAAAAGCTCTCTTCACATGCTGTAATCTGATAAAAACCCTGACTATGTGTCATTTTTTTCTAACAAATACACAGGTGGAGAAGCAAGCAAACACAAAGCATTTACCTTCAAACTACAGCAAGATGCAGCAGGTGGAACTCTGTTGTATGAGTTAAGCATTGAAGTTCTAGATCTAGAACTCTGGCTGTGTTCAAAATGTTCACTCGTCCCCTCACACTACCCTGTGGTCACTAAATGGACTATACTGGGTATAGTGGACTGTCAGGTGTTTCGAGCACTACCTGAATGCAGCATAATTATGTACAATGTAATACACACCTGCACTTGAAGAGATGAACATCATTAAGCTGGCTTTGGCTAAAAAAATGTTTATAATCTGCAGTAGCAGCAACTCAGCATTAATATTCAATGCAGCGGACATTTGTTTCTTGAATCGCTAACCACACAAATTATTTTCTGTGTAAAAAATACGATTTTCTATCTATATTGATGCTATTTGTGCACAAAGTTGTTGCATTTGTCCTCCTTACTGCAGGCTGAGGTTGTCTCATGAAAACATTCTGGTTTTACCCCGACCCAAAACAGGAGTAGTTTTCATTTTAAACGTTTAAAATAAAACAGACAAACATATATTTGTTTGTCAGCTTTCTGGATTGGGTTTTCCAATTTGATTTGTAGTACTAACTCTAAAATAATAATGTCAATTAACAAAGATAGAATCTAAAAAATATCTGTGAATTAATTCTAAGAACTACAGTATATAATAGTTCTTCATAGTTCTATAATAGGTGAATGCAAGTATATTTACGTCTTTGCTTTAAAACTCCAACCAAGTGGTTGCAAATGGATTTTTAAACAGAAAATTTTCATTGGACACAGCAGGTTTTGTTTTACACCATTCCTGCTTTATAGTCATGTCTGGTCATTGAGACTCTATTGGAGCTTCTTGCAGTTCTGATCTCTGCCAGTAAGAGATATGATCTACTGATGAACTTCAAATTAGGGTTGGGCAATATTGGGAAAAAAATTAATCACGATTAATTGTGGTATTTAGCCGATAAYGATTAATTTGACAATTAATCCCCTGGAGTCCCCTAACACACTTATGTCCTGGTCACATGACCA
>NW_013952549.1:42130-46712 GCF_001266775.1 Austrofundulus limnaeus
ATATAGCTCCATAAAATTAATATAAACTGTTATACTTTTCATTCTATGATTTACACAATCATGTACTGCAGTACAGCTACTGTATATTACAACCTTTAATATACTGAAAATTATGAATCATCTTCAAAATATTTTTGTAGTCACTGACTTCAAAGGTGACATGTGGCTTCTACCAACCTTTAACATTTAGCATTTTGCTACATTAATCTTTTAGCTGGCATTTGCTTCTTTTAGCTTTTAGCTAGTGTTCTTTTAGCTTTACCAACTCAGTTTCAGCACCCTCAGCAACTTTCAACCAAGTCATTCAGCGCTCAGCTTTTACACTGTAAATTCACTGACAAAAATAATAATAATAATACTTTTTCATGTTTCATCATGTACGATATATCAGACCTATTTTCTCATTACATCTCAGCCCTACTGCTCAGACAGAGGAGGACAAGCTGCAATATATTAGATATGTCTGGACAATTAAAAGCAATTTCACAGATTCTGATGAAATTCACAATAAAGAACGGCAGACATTAAATTCAAGCATCAATTAGCCCGATGTGTCGGCTCAGGTCTCAGTGCATTATGGTCTATTTCCACCAATGATGCGTCCATTTTTCTGTATCATGTAATCAGTTTCTATGGTGCTTCATAGTGCATAAAATAATTATGGTCAAACTTTCTAACGGCACTAGAAAATGGCTGACTCACTATATAGGGCACTATATAGTGAATGAGTGGACAATTCGAACACAGCCTCTGGACTCTGCAGCTTTTTATCTTTGTAAAATGCTGACTTCAGTCATTATCATGTCTGCTATGTTGTGAAATGCTCTTCAAAGGAAAGTCCTTACCTGAGTGAGGATTCCCTCAGCCAGAGCTTCAGCTGGGCTGGTTGGAGTTATTGGGGGCACAGCCCCTGCAGGGCCCACACTAAGCTCTAGTTTGTCCATTTTCGCACTTCCTTTAGAGGAAGCCATGCTTTCTTGCTTGGCTTTTCCAGGACTCGGGCACGGACTACCCTTACCCCATCCAGGAGACTCTTCCTCTGGCTGGAGCACTTCGGGCTCTTCATCGTCCTCCGAAGGGCTGGTTGTAGCTTTAGCCCCGGGGGAGCCACTGGGCCGCTCCACCATTACCCACTCCTTTGAGTCAATGTCCTGCCTCCCAGAGCTTAAGTTTAGAGCCACAAAGCCCCCACTACTAGCTGCCCCCTCTCCCTGCTCAAAAGATCCAGGTGATGCAGGCTTAGGAGAACCATCTCCGGACCGGAACTCCTCATCGTAGTGCCAGACCCTGTCAGAACGCTCACCAGCAGCCACAGCAGGACCCTGGGTTCCAGTAGCGTTCTTCTCCTGATGCTGGGGGCTGAACTGCTGCTTTCCTGAACTGAAAAAGATTAAAGCAAACAATCAGTTCTCCAGATGACCTGAAAGAACAAAGAATCATTTTAGCTATGGTTGTCTTCTTGAATTTGATTAACTAGAAAAATTAAAAGGACAGGTACAACTCATTAACTTTTGAAAGACAAAAAACAAACTGTGTTAGACTGCTTACAAACAAAATCTTACCACGCTTCCAGGAACCGCTCTTGGCCGAGCTTGGAGTCCAGGCCCAGCCTCCTCTCCAGCTCTAAGCTGTGGATGTTCCGAAGTTTTCTCAAGAGGGGTCCATCACGATCTGCAGGGGCCACCTCTGAGTGTACTTTGACAGGAGAGCCCAGACTCGGTCCTGCGTAGGGACTCTGGTGTCCATGATTGCCCTGGTTGTTACATTGATCCTCCTCTGCTGCCGTCTGTCAAACCAAAACCTTTTCAGTGCAACTAGAACTTCAGCTCAAGGCAAGCCTTTCTCACCACAGCATGTGAAGCAATAAAACAATCACGGAGGGACTTTTGCAGTCTACCTTCCAGGCTGCCGTCCTGATGCGATTACGGTTGCGGTCCAGCTCCTCCCAGACGTCGGCCTCCTGGTTGCGTTGTGGATGGACTGGGGAACCTGGCACACGTTCAGGAACAGGATTGTTCTCCACGTCACTCAGCTGCTCATCCTGCAGAACTTCGTCTGTGTTCTCCTTCAGCAGGTCACCCGGGATCAAAGAGGCGTTCGCCATGCTGCAGCGATAAAAAGGTGCAAACACTGAGCCAAAGTGTTGCTGAGGATGAAGTTACTGATCATAAACAGGACTGGGAAAAAGTACTTGCCACTTTTACAGATTTCTGCTGCTTTGCATTTTTATCACATTTAAAGGGGGTATTATGTATTTTCCTATACTACATTCAACCATGTTACCTTCAGTTTTTATGAAAAAGCTGCAGATATCAAAAATAAATTTGACTTTGCTAAACATCTAAACACCTTGAAATGGGCCTCGGTCTCTTTAAGATCTTCCAACCGTTTCAGACACTAACACTTCAGCACGTTTTCAAACAATGCTTCAGGGGAGGGGTCCTCTGTGGGGCGGGAGCACAGCTGCAAATTGAGCTCCACAGAGGAGCTATGTACATGTAGGCGGTGCTTTGTTCCCGCAAGTGTTTAGGCAGGTCCACATGGCTACCACAGGAGATTTAAGGATTTCTCAAAATATGCATGAAGGAGCCAAAGCAACACTGATTATGCTTTTGAAGAGGGAACAACATTAGAACATTATATTTTATAAAGCTTAAAAAAAGTCAATTTTGGATTATAGCATTTACTCAGATTACCTTTGTCGGATATTAAAGGGATCCCTGATTAGTTGTGACATTAGACTTTATTTGATTAACATTTATTTTAACTGTAAAATAAAAACTGTAAAAATACTGTAGTCTGTTTAGTTTTGTAAATTTTTAAAAATATATTTTAACACGGATGGGGCCATTTTATTTACACACAAAGCATTCTGGGTAAATGATGACGTGGATAGGTCATCGGTGTGAGCGAGCTATATCAACCCTGAAGGTTAATCTTGGACAATATCTGATGATCGACTCTTTTAAATGAAACCAGAGAGCGTTGACAGAGAGGAGAAGGTAGAAATGACTCAGCCTGTAACTGAAAATATGGATGGAGGACAACAGAGCTGCTTCATGGAAGAACCTCAGCTTAGCTTGTTAGCCTTTGCGCTAGCGCCGACACTATATTGCCTTATATGTATTAGCTCGGTGCTAGCGCAACAAACTAGCAAGCTAAACTGAGGTCCTCCATCCATATTTTCAGTTACAGGCTGAGTCATTTTTGTGTTCCCCTCTCTGACATGTGGATGGAGGACCTCAGTGACGAGAGGAGAATGTGTAGCGCTGAGCTAATACATAAATATGGTGATTGCGTCGGGGCTAATGCTAAAGCTAACAGGCTAAGCTGAGGTTCTTCTTCCATGAAGCAGCTCTGTTGTCCTCCATCTATATTTTCAGTTACAGGCTGAGTCATTTCTACCTTCTCCTCTCTGTCAACGCTCTCTGGTTTCATTTAAAAGAGTCAATCGTCAGATATTGTCCAAGATTAACCTTCAGGGTGGATATAGCTCGCTAGCAGCCTCACACTGAGGACCTATCCTCAGTGCGAGGATAGGTCATTTACCCAGAATGTTTTGCGTGTAAATAAAATGGCCCCGTCCGTATAATATATTTTTAAACTTTTAGTTTAAAAAGGATTAAAACTAAACAGCCTAAAGTATTTTTACAGTCTTTATTTTACAGTTAAAATAAAAGTTTATCAAATAAAGTCTAATGTTACAACTAATCGGGGATCCCTTTAACATTTGTTTATGATCTGACATGTCTAAGTGTGACAAAAAAGCAAGAAAAACCAATTCTGTAAGGGGCAAATACTTTTTCACAAAACTTTAAATATGATTTTTGTCTCAAAAACCCCATGTATTTATTTTTAAAAAGGAGGTTTAGATTGATGTATTCATACCCCATGTGTGCAGGAGTGAGGCGAGTGTGATGCTGTGGTGTCGTGGCACTGGCGCTGATAGTCGAGGAGCAATCTGTGCTGGTTCTCTCCCAGTCATACGGGTCATTCTCAACAACGTTGTAGGTTTTCATGCTGTTGTCAAACACTGACATCAGCAGCTGGAACAAGACAAAGAGATGGTACCTAGCTTTTTTAAAGAGATAACAAACATCTGTAAAATTTTAGCACAAAAAAAAAACACTTTAAAGCTACAGTAGGGAGTTCTGAGAAAATCGTGAACTTGAAAGTCTGTAACATTAGGTTGTTTCTCCGCCAACAGCACAGCTGCAACACAAGACAATCTTGAGCTTGAATGATGGTAAGCGCTGTGCAGGGGAAGGGCATGAGCAGTGTGTATTGACAATGGTAAGACAATCCCCCTGGCTCTGATTGGCTGTTTCTGACTGGGAGTGTATTTCTGCAAACAGCAGTAGGACCACTGGGAGGAGCCAGAGGAACTTTATTTTCTCACAGATTATCTGTCTCATAGCCTACTGTCAGGACATAGTAATAGTTTTAACAAATATGCAAAAAATATATACAGCAGGTAAAATAAGTATTGAACACGTCACTATTTTTCTCAGTAAATATATTACTAGAGGTGCTAATGACATGAAATTTTCACCACATGTCGGTAACAACCCAAGTGATCCAT
>NW_013952549.1:48189-50732 GCF_001266775.1 Austrofundulus limnaeus
CCTCTAGTAATATATTTACTGAGAAAAATGGTGACATGTTCAATACTTATTTTACCCACTGTATATTTTTATAAATGTTATCTACTGCAGATTTAAAGCCATGTTCTGCAAACTGTCTTTGTTTTTTTAGCCCCCAAATCTCTGAAACTGTTGATGTATTATTCTATTACCATTAAAGAACAAGTATTTTGTGACGCAAATCATATCACCCACAATCTGTCCTGATGGAAATTTTCACACTTAAAGTTGTAGTCATTTTCATCAAACTACAAAAATAATGTAATGAACAGTGCAAGATGCCCAGCTTAAAGTATGTGTTGTGAATTATTCTACCCCATCGAATTTTAGCTCAATATTTGTAAAACTGGCTGAGCCATTATCGTGTTTTAGAATTTGCCTAGCTGTGGCAGCCATCCTCTACTGGGATGAATCCATATATTGAGCAAGCTAATTGAGAATTTCATTAAAATCCTTACAGTCTTTCATGAATTACTTTGCTAACAAACACACGACCACATAGACACCGGCAAAGGCAAGAAGACATCACTGCCTTTGCCTTTTGGCTGTGTGTGGAAATAAATGACAATCTTTACGTTTGACTTTAAGCTGATGAGTCACCTGGTAGTCAGGCTTGGTGTAGTAGTCGAGGCTGGAAATGTGCTCCAAGAACACAGCGAACTCTGCCGGCAGGTGTTTGAGCATCAGACGGTGGTCGTACGTCTCCTTCAGCTTCCCCACGTGTTCCTGGAATCAAACAAATAAAACTGGTTTTGTCTTCTGTTGCTTCCGGCTGCCGCAGGAGAACCGTTTCATCTGTTTGCCCTCACTTTGTCTTTGATTTTCCTCCATGGCAGCTGACCGACCAGAAACTCCACCAGCATGTAGAAAAGAGACCACAGGTCATCATGACGACCCATCTCCTGCAAAATGACACAGACGTTGTGTCAGGTAAAGATGTGGTTGCTGGCTGTAAACTTGTCTTGGGTGGATACGGACCTTATTCTTGTGAGCGTTGACTGATGCGTATCGAACCGTTCCCCTGAACCCTGCAACTGGACGCGGCTGACAAAGACAGATACAGCTATTAATTACAAATAAATGTGAAATTCAGTCCATTAAGTATTAGATCCAAATCAAGTCTGCAGGAATTTTTGAAAGTTTAAAAAAACATGAAAATAAACAAAATAAAAATGACCATATTCAAATTCAGAAATAATAGTTTCACCTACTCTAAATGTTTAGCAAATTTTAAGTTCCTAAATTAATACAAAGTACAAACCAAATGTCAAAAAAAAAAATCCTTTTTAACAGTAAATGCATGAGTACATATTCAGAATTAAAAGGTGAAGCGTTCCCTGTAGGAACGTTTCTCATCCAGAATGTTTGAAACAATTTAAAACAACCAAAAGCCATTCCACCAAAACGGTTTAATTTCTCATCCTGATGAAGTCAAGTTCATCCAATCCTGCCTTGTGGTTCATAGGTCATTTGGCTAAAACACATTTAGTTTTTTATGCTGGTGCCAAACTTAAAGTTTACTCTTTTGATCTCCTTTACAAGGCCAAAATTAAAATTCATCTGCTTGTGGTTCATTTAATTTGAACCCATAAACCAATTTTAGCTGAAAACTCAAGGTAGCGCTAAGGGATTGTGTAAATGTTTTAACAATAACAGTGACACTAAATGCTTTAATGTGCTTTATAAATAAAACTCAGAAGCCAGAGCAACAAATTTAGCATAACACAGAAGGAGCAGATGCTTCTTACAGGTCGAACTTCCTGACAGGAGTTGGTGAACTGACGAGCTAAACCGAAGTCCAGCATGTAGCAGGTCCGACAAGTGCTCGGGAAGCGGCCCATGGCAAAATTCGACTGAAGCAGAGGAGGAGGCAAATACAGGAATTAAAAATGATGATGTGAGAAAGATAAATGCAATTATTACAACCTCAAGTGTAAAAGAAAGTAGAGATGTGTAAAATGTATACAAATACCAAATGCACTGATTTATTTCACAATGAATTATAGTAAACATATCAAAAGTTTAACTAAGAAATCTTACCAATTAAAAAAATTTATTTTGAAGTTTATGTCAGCAGCACATCTCAAAAAAAGTTGGGACAGGGCCATGAGACTTCCCTGAAAAAGGCACCTGGATGGGAGCATTTGATCTAAAACCTGTACCAGTACATATTTTTCTGCATTGATAGTATAGTCATAGATGAACTGTGTTCATGAAAAAAACAGATCTGTTTTTAATGCAGTGCTGCATGAAAACACATATCATATCTTTTCTCTGGCTCCTTGAATGTTAAAGGGATCCCCGATTAGTTGTAACATTAGACATTATTTGATAAACATATACTTTAACTGTAAAATAAAGACTGTAAAAAATACTGTAGGATGTTCAGTTTTTATAATTTTTAAACTAAAAGTTTAAAAATATATTACATGGACGGGGCCATTTTATTTACACGCAAAGCATTCTGGGTAAATGATGACGCGGATAGGTCATTGACATGAGGCTGTTAGTGAGCTATATCCACC
>NW_013952549.1:51881-66450 GCF_001266775.1 Austrofundulus limnaeus
GCTCCTCCCACACCTCGCTGCTGCCGCTGCTTGTTCTGGTCTGAACACAAGTGCGTTCAGTCTGAACATAGAGCGTCCAGTGAGAGACGTTTTGCGCTTTTTGGCCGCTCAAAACGCGTTTGGTGTGAACGCAGCATAATGTTACAACTAATCATGGATCCCATTTATTTGCTGAAAATGCTCTTTCTTCTGTTTTTGATGGACTACTTAGTTCTTTTGTTTCCCCTGTCCCAACTTTTTTGAGATGTATTGTTTACACCAAACGCAAAATTATCCTATTTTTTCTAAAATTGTTGTAATTTCTTAGTTAATACATTGGATGTGCTTACTATAATTTATTGTTCTATTCCATTTTATTTTATTTACATTTTCCATATCCAAACTTTTCAGTATAGAGATTGTAATGTCTATTTCTATTTGCACAGCTTATCAATGCGTTTAAATGAGGATGATTGACATTTATGTTGTTACTTTTGGGCATTAAGCCAGTATTTATGTTCAGCCAGTCAGCAGTCAGGAAAAAAAAATACTGACTCAGCTTTAAGTTCATCGGTCAATAATAATAAAAAGGAAAACATAAAAAGAAAAACTGCCAGGATCACAAAGACAAAGCAGCAATACTATTCCCAAGCCTACAGTTCTGGTAGCCCAGGTTATAGACAGTGAACAGAGACAACACACAGCCAGTTCCCTGTGACGCACCGGTTTGATGTCTCGATGCAGGAAGCCCACAGAGTGGATGCTCTCTATGGCTTCCAGGATCTGGCGCCCCAGACGCAGGGTGGTATTAATGCTGAATGTTCCTCGAGGCATGCTTCTCCTCAGGTCCGCCAAGTTTCGGCCCTAAAGGTCACACGCAAAAACCAAATGTTAGTCAAGTCTTCCTTCAGAGCATCCACTCTTGACTGACAGCAAGACATGCTGAGTTAGCAGAAAATAAGTTATTCGGCAGCTTTATTTAAACAAATGAAGCATAAAATATTTTTATCTGCATGATGCACTCAAGTTCGTAGTAAATGGATCGTCAAATAAATTATTCACAAGTAGACTTTCCTGAAACATTTATTTGGATCGGTTTCTCGTAAACAACACCAATACATGAGCAACATGTTTATAGGGAGAGATGCACCACGTGTCTGCGCAAAGTCAAACCAAAGTCTGAACCAGGACTCATAACAGTCTGACACTGCAGAGTGTTCAAAGAGCTGCTTTCTTAAAAGATTACCAGGGTTCGACAAATCCTGTTGCCCGACTGCCCGGGGCAGGTAAAACCCATTGTCGGGCAGGTGGGTGTGTCTCAATGCCTGCCCGACCGGGCAGGTAAACAATTTCTTTTATTTTTTTATAGGGCCATTTATTCAAAATATTCTGAAAATAAATGAAGAAATATGGCATTTTAAAACACGTAAAGAGAGAATAAATCGTTAAAATGTCCCCCTCCCGCTGTAGAAAAGTTACATCATGCCGTTGTGTCGCAGGATCACAAGTTCCTCCCTCCTTATTGCAAGCCGTTGGGGTCATAAATCGGGCGTATATTTACGTGCAAATCCTAACGTGCGGTGCGTATATTTACGTGCAAATCCTAACGCGCGGTGACGTAAATAACGTGCGAACGCGCGGTGGCCCCACGCGCGGTGCCGTAAATAACGTGAGAATGCGCGGTGGCATTACACGCGAACGCGCGGTGGGTTAGGGTTAGGTTAGAAAACGCCACCGCACGTTATTTAACGCCACCGCGCGTTCGCACGTTATTTACGGCACCGCGCGTTAGGATTTGCACGTAAATATACGCCCGATTTATGACCCCAACGGCTTGCCATACCTCCTTCCTGCTGCACATCGCGCAGAGAGAAAGTTTAACAACCACAGCTTTTTTCACACCCATGTTTTCTGAGAAAAATTAAATGTTTTCTTACGTATTGTTACCCACAGAGATGAAAAAAATATGTGGACGTTCGTTCAGTCATAAATCCATCTTGCTAATGTTGGCTTCTGCTCTGATGAAGATGATGATGAAGATGTGAAGGCAGCAGCAGCGGTTCAGAAGCTCAAAGTATGGCAGGCCGATTTATCATTTTTTTGGCTTCACCACACATATTCTAGTTATCTGAAATTGTTTTATGAGATTATGTTTTATGTTTTAAGAAAATCCATCTGGATAACAGCAGACTGACTGCTCGTAAAATATACGACAGGTCTGGACCACTCCTGAATTTTGTTCGTATCTGAAGAAAATCTTAGAATACGAAAACATTGGTGAATGCCACAAATTCCCCTAAATCACTCGTACGCACAACTTAAGAACAAATCTGTGCGTACGAACGGTTCTTGCATGAGGCTCAATCTTATTAGGATTCAAAATCTCTTCTGCAAGGCGTTCTGGCAAAAATAGCAGCGTAACAACATGAGCTGTACTGGGACTGACCTGAAGTTCCATCACCACGTAGTTAAAGCGTTCGTTGCGGCCACATCCCACAAAGCGACACACATGGTCTTTTCCTAGGAGATGGAGGGCAAAAATTTTGTCAAGATAAACTCGCAGGACAGAATGACACCCTGCCTGAGCACCCTTCAATCACAAGACAGGCAGTTCATCTGAGTCATGATGATGTGTGAGTCTCTAGTCTGCCTTCCCATCACCCCTCTTTTTGATTTATTAGCTATAGTCTACAACAGCAGGTCAACACGTGTGCACAAATGTCCTGTGTGCATGTCAGCAAGTGAAAACATGCAGGCTCTAGGTCTCTGAGGACACTGCTGCATTGGCAAGTTGACTGGAGCCTCAGCCCAAAGCCTTTAGCACAAACAGCTGCAAGATTTCTGTAATAAAAAACATCATTAATGTGTGTACTTCTAGGGATGGAGGGTAAAATCTATTTTTAGATTAGTCGTACTGCGGACATGGACGTTTCTGAGTCGCTTTTCAAATGTCAAAAATCAATTTTGTTCATGTTAATCTGTGTTTACACTAAAGTGTGGCAGTTTTCTGGTCACTATCTCCACAAAGGTCCGAAAATAAGCCACTGTCCCCTTTTGCTTTGCTGTAAGCACTACCTAATGTCCAGTAAAACAAATTTGTATTGTTTCAAGTGTTTTGTTCTTTTTTTTTCAATAAAATAAGACTGGAATATTGAAGGTGTATTGTGACCTTATAACACCTGACAGTGTCAGTTTCAAAAAATTGGTACCGGCCAAAATCGGAACTGGCAGGTCAGACTTTGTAAAGATCAGTGATCGATGATAAGCCAGAAAACTGTAATCAGTGCACGCTTACAAAGGAGATGTCCATTACACATTTATCGAATTACTCAGCTGAGTTCTGCTCCGGGCCTCTTTTGCTTCAGCACAGCTTGTTTCATTTCTGAAGTCACGTCTGTGACTCAGGACTCACTCAGGATGAGGCCAGCTCAAACTGTGGTTTTTAAATGGCCAGAGAGAGCATAAAGACAGACTGGTCTGTGTGACCATTTTGTGGAACTGCTTTATGAAAAAGCCCAAACATTTGTGTTACAACATGGATTATTGGTTGAGAAAATAACTAAAAACTAATCAAATGGTGTTATTCAAATGCGTCAGCCTGAAAAACAATATAAAACAAGTTTTTGTTTGACTAGTCATTAGCGTAGCTAAAGACTCTGCTTTTTCTCCTTTCTCTGTGCTCTGTGGTCAATGAGGTAGCAATTATTATTCATAACTTTTTAAAAGAACTGTTCTGTCAGAACATCACTTCAAAAATTACAAGACTATCCTTTTAAAGGACACATATCAGTCAGGGTCTAAATAAAATGGAATTGAAATGCTTATTGTAATTCCACAAGCCCCTTTTTCTGAGGTATGTCTCAGAGCAACTCATAATGATGCCGTCTCTTTAAACCCAAACAAGGTGCTTCACACCTGCCCCCACTCCAGCTTCCAGAGTGGTCCATTGCACTTTGAAAGAGGGGTTGCTGTGCAGTGCTGTTTTAACAAAATAAAAAGATTGGTTTTAAAATTTAAAAAAAATGTATTTATAGCACATTTTAGCCTGGGCTACATATAAACCAGTGTTTATTAATGTAAAGTAAACCATAATCATGTAAGATCATAAAAATGCATCAATAATTGGTTAATAGTAACAATGAAGCCCTCAGAATTAGAATATAATCATGGCTTAAAGATTCCCACCCCTAATATTTTCTGCTGCCATCAACTTCTTATATAAGCCATTGGTGCAATGAGAATAATACAATCTAATAGTCTTCACACGAGGGGTTAATGTTTACTTTTGACAACCAGGCAGGTCAGCAATATTTTGGGGGGGCTGGAGTTCACTTCATCTCAAGTTACATGCTGGCTCCCTCAGGATGCAAGAGAATCATGGTGCCTCAGGCCAAAGCCATTAGACAGCAAACATGATCCCAGGCTATTGATTTTATTCTCAGATGGCCATGGAAAAAAACACTGTGGCGGTTTAAAAGGCAGGAAAGAAGCAGAGAGGAAGGGAAAAAAATGTGGTCAAAAAAAAAAAAAGAAAGCAACACAAATCTCCTGATGGAGTTCCCTTGTGTCGATGCCATTTCTCGTAGAAGCACTTCTGGTGCTGACGTTTGAAACCTTCAAAATTAAAGTATGAAATGTGTAAACTATACATACAATAGCAGAGATGTTTAGCTTTGTCTAGACTAAAACTTAATGTGCTGAATCCTTCACTAAATTAGGTTTTGTGTTGCAACATGATGTTTATCTGGACTCAGAAGAACTCACTATCAGGCTGTTTTCTACTACTGCTGACATTTCGAGGGCTGCCAGAGAAACTCAAAGGAAAGGTTATTCTTCTCCTCAGCATTCGTCCTATGATATATTGGATGAGATACATATATTTGGAAGGATTCAATAGGTCACTGTGTCATAGAGGATCGATCTTTTCGAGTAACCGAATCCAGTGAATCCATTTGTACTCACCCTGCAGCTTCTTCAGGACCGCGACCTCCATCTTCAGAACCTGTTTGGGCTGCTGGGCTGATTCCACTTTCAGCGCCACACTGACCCGCGTCAGCAGGTCCAGAGCCTCGTAGATCTCTCCAAACCCACCGCCCCCGATCTTTTTCACCTGGGGAAAAATGAGTCACTGTGTAAGGACTTAAGACAGGCAAAACAAACACCACATTTACATTTTAATACTTAAGGCTTGTAGGAATGAAACAGGAGGCAATGAAAATACCCAATATCCCCTGAGGGAGAGAAACAAGGCACAACTAATGAGTATGGAGGTTTGCACCCTCGCCAGACCATTTTAAAGACATTTCTTCAACACGCCTGCCAAGGCCAAGGACACTGCTGCATACCCAGGAGGCACCGCCCTCTTGGGGTTATAAATATGCTGTATTGTGTCATTCCCTTAATCTGAGTTACACTTTTCTGAGCTCTGGGGAGTAGAGGGGCTGAGTTGTGTTGTACTATGTTTTCCTACCTCATAGCCTCCAGTTCCCTTCCAGTCTGTACAACACAAGTATAAGGGCCTACAATCACACCCCAAAATCTCATATAGAGAGATTAGGATTACTGTACATAACCCTGACAAGCCAATAAGTCATGTTCATCACATCCCTGCTGAGAAAACAGATTCAGTGACATCACGAGCTGTCACATCCAAGCAGTATAGTCTAAGGAACATTTCAGAACTATCAGCTGTAGGGATGGCGTGATTTATGATTCAATCGTCTATCTGCGATTCAAGGGCTGGAATGTGATTTGTTTTTTTTTAAGGGTGATCTTTATTAATTAATTAAATGCCATGCCAGGGACGTAAAATAAATTTTAAATGTGCCCTTCTCTGTGAATTAAAATGTTTTAATCATCATTGTAATCTGTGCAAATGAGGGAATAAAATAACAGTGCCGCGTCTCTGTTTTTTTCTTCCTTTTTTTTTCTCGGAGTCGGAGCCAACGTGCGCAGCTCCTCTTCACGTCTCTCCTCGTCATCTTCTTGCTTTGGTGCGCCACATATGACCCAAATAGTGTACAACTGTACAATAATAAACGTTTAGTTACAAAACTAATAATCCATGACAATCATACATTCGAACAAATATTTTTAACCAGTTCCAAACCGGACCGGAGTGCAGTCCCTCACCCCTCCTCATCCCCGTCACTCTGGGCTCTGGTGTGTGTGCGGGTCGAACTTTTCACCCCCCTCCACATAAGAACACATACGAACTATATGGTATGATTGGTCAGAAGTTTGTGGGAGTGTTTGTTTGTGCTAAAAGTGTGCTCAGACGCTGCGTTTGCTTCAACCACTCGCTTAAAAAAAGGAGAGAGAGAAAAGAGTGACACGTTCGAACGCCGACTACCTACCAGGAAGCAGCGATTTATAAGTCAAATGGCCAAAACCTCATAAAAGGGGATAAAATCGACTATTTTCATGATGAAATCTGACTGATAAAAACTTTTGAGCTTAATCCTGGACCAGTTTGTGGACAAACAACGTCGAGTGACGAGTGTCAGACTTTTTCTTTCCACATTGGATTCCCTCCGGGTAGAAATGCCCTGTAGTGATGTATGCAGCAGCGGGCAGGGGGGTTTCCCAGGAGCTTGGCGCGGGGGTCTCAGGAACTACGAAAGGTATATGCGAACAAGAACGCCGAATAAATACAGAATTTACATGTGATTTTAGAAAAAAAGAAGCCGTTGCTTATAATAAGCAGAACTGCTTGCTTTTTTTTAAACAACGTAACTACGCATGTCTTATCAGCCGATTGGATCGTCTATTGGCGATAGCCAGTGACCATGATTTATGATCTGAAAATAGGGACGATTTCCGATTCCTAATCAGCTGGCAACAGAATATACAGTATGTCTGCCACTGTGATTCCCAAATAATGCCCACAAGGTGGCCATATCTCTCGTCAAGGCATGTGTACACTGCTGGGTGCACACTCACCTTTGTTGGAGTAAGCACAAGAAATGGCTTCAACAACACAGTGAGAACAATACTGTTTAGACAGAGCTCTTCCTACTACAAGGAGTGTGAAGCACACGTGTGTGAGCTCTGGCTCAGTGAGGTGAATCCAATAATAATTCATCCAGGTAGTTCAGGGTTCAGATGCCTTGATTCCTAATTGGCTTTTGTTAACATTCAAGGAGCCAGAGATAAGATATGATATTAGACAGAGTCCTCTGGTTTTTTTTTTAGTGGGGTGGGATCACAAAGTGGGACTATTAACACCCTGTTGGCCTCCTGTAAAGGGGGGATTTTAATTGCACCCTTTCCTGGTAGTGAGTGGATCTGTTCTGTCAGTAAATAGAAACAAATGTCAGCTGCACATCTGACAAGGTGGCGCCTCTGAATGGTGGTGGATCCATCTGCTTTGGTAGGTTTCTCCACTGCAACATAGCGTTGTCCTCGATCTCCTCATATTCCAAATCAACGGCTGGCTCGAGAGCCTCGGACAACATGGGGCTTCAGATTACCGGTAATACAATTTTACATTAACAAGCTAAATGACAGCTGTGTTAGCCAATCAAACTCCCATGTTAGCTAAGCTAAACAATGGTGAGGAAAGTTTGCCGGTTAGCAAGCTAAAAAGGCGAGATTGATAGCAAAGCAAAAACTGCTAGTTAGCTGTGCTAAACAGGGTGAAAAAAGTTAGCAAGTTAAAGGAGCAGACAACAGGATCAAGCCTTGCAGTTGTGCCCCGGTCAAGGAGCAAGCTGAGCTCTAGTCAGGCAGTTAGGCCACATACAAGGGACCTGCACTCAGGTTGAAGTGAGGCAACACAAAAAGATAAAAAGAATGAGATCATGTAGCATATTTATAATCCCAGGAGGTGGGGCCTTTCGGGTTTGCAGCAGTCTCAACAGTCTTGGCAGGTGTGTTGAAAGAACTGTCTATGAAGCAAAGATGGACAGAAATTCATCAGTCTGGGAAAAACTGTATCTAAGTATAGTGGAACAATTTCAGAATAAAGTTCTTCAATAGATAATTGGGAATAAATGTAATATCCCAACATCTACAGCAGTGTTTCCCAAAGTTGGGGTCGGGACCCAAAGTGGGGTCCCGAAACATCAAGGTGGGGTCCTAAAAATATTTTCTGAATTAATGACATTTTTGCCTTAGTTTTTACAAAGGAGTGAGGTTAGTATATTTAAAATGGATAAATGTAGTATAAAATATTGTTATTATGTCCAAGTTTTATTGACCTGATAAAAATGTTTATCATCCAAAAATAGTTGGGGGCACAGGTCTCTGCTACTGTTATTTTGTGGGTCAAAAGCTGAAAAGTTTGGGAACCACTGCACTTTGGTTCCCAAAGTTGGACTTGGGACCCAATTATGGGTCATGAAGCACCTTGGATAATCTCCAGAAATCAATTTAAAGGCTAATAAAATAATTGCTGATGTAATATTTTTGCCATAACTATTACAAAAACACCAAATAAGTATAAATAAGTATTTATATTTGTGTACAAGCTGTTTAGATTGTCAAAAAACTTGTGTTTTAGGGTTATTAATGGACTTTGTGTACTCAGACGAGTAATATTTGGGGTCACAAGTTTTTGCCATGGATACTTTGTGGGTCAGAAGATAAAAAGTTTGGGAACCACTGATCTACAATTCATAATAGCCTCAAAAGGTTTCAGGATTTGAGAGAAATCCCAGTGTGCAAAGAACAAGGCTTGAAAGTCAGTCCTGGATGCCAGCATTTTTCTGATTCTGGATATCAATCCACAAATCAGTTTGTAAATACAGTTCACCATGTGATTCATTAAAGTTGGCTAAAGCTCTATCATGCAAAAGAAGACGTTCATAAACACGATCCAGAAATGCTGCCATCTTCCCAGGGGCAAAGCTCATTTAGAAAGATCTGAGGTGAAGTAAAAAACTGCTCTGTGTTCGCACAGATGAACATTTTTAATCCTTTTTAGAAACCACAAATGTCACGTCCTTCATACTGAAGAGGAGCGGGACCTGTTATCAACACACTGTTCATGGGGGATGTGATGGGGATTAAATTAGTGCACGTGGCATAGGCAGCTTATTAATCTGGAAAGGCACAATCAATGCAGATAAGTACAGGTTTTTAAACACTCATCCAGACGTCTTTTTCAGAGAATCGTTTGCAAATTTCAAACCAATATTGAGCCACATGGTCAAGCCGCATCCATTACAACAGATAGTTTTCTATTAAAAACATAAATACAAAATGTAAACAAGAACATTGTGAATACTCATTCAATTTAGAAAAACTAAAATTAGGTATGGTATAAACTGAGAGTGGTCCTGAACACATACTTTATGCAAGATTTCATAATTTCCCACGAGATATCTTTGGCGAGTGATATGCATTCCTTCAATGAATGCTAGGCCTTAAAACTAATAACCTCATTAGTTCAGCCTCAAATTTATTTTAATACAACTATTGTTCTGATAAAATCTTGGAGCGTTTGCACCCTGTTCTCATACCAACATTTATCTACCAAGTTCAGGTTTACTTTATGCCACAACTGCATGACCTTTCGACTCTGACCACTTAGTGTTCCTTCACAGGCCTGCATGCCCAGAACCCAAGAAAGTGTGTTTAGCTGCAGCGTTCTTATGTAACTCAGCTCCTCAGGAAACAGGAAGTGGTGCCCGGCTGCCAACAGCCTCGCGAAGCACAGAATCAGACCCAGCAGTGACAGCCCTGAGGGGACTCTGTAGCACACTGCACTGCTAAGATTAGCAGTATAGGCCATTTTTAGATTTTCCACACTGCAGCAGCACAACCTGGACGAAAAACAAAATGCAACACCAAAAAGTCTATTAAAGACTGCATTTCTTAAAGGTCTGCATGTCACTTTCCACCATTCATGCCAGCGTTTAGGACTAAAATCAATTACTGATGAGAAGGAATGGAGTAGGGCTGCACAATCTATCACGACTATATCGTCAGTGCAATATCAGTGTGCACAATATTCATATCACAAACGACTGCTTGGAGTGCAGTAATTGACTAGTGTATTTGAGGAGTTTTTAAGTATTTTTCATGCTGATGTAATATTTAGCCAGTAGGGCAGTGTCACAGTAGACACAAATTGCCAAAAATGCTAAAGGTCACACAGAGTAGGAAGTACAGATTAGAAAGTGAGGAAAGGAAAAAAGACACACTATAGTTGCTTGTTTTGCACAAACTCATGCAATTTTGTGAGATATCCTGTCAGTGGTAAAGTATATGTGTTGAGAATGACTCTCAGCTACAACCACATCAAACTTCAGCTCAATATTGTAAAAGAATTATTGAATTTTATCTATTTTTGTGTTTTTAATGTTCAATTTGTTTTGGCGGCCACCTTGAATTGTATTGACTCCAAAGATTCAGCTGCAGGTGCTCCAAGGATTGCTTTTCAGAGTTTCGTTAAAATTCATCCATTGGTTCATGGGATACTTTGCTAATAAGTTTTACTAAAACAGTTAATCTAAAAGTTTTAAAATAAGATCTTGCTTTTAAGGAGTACTTGGAGTAATTGTTCCACATGACTCAGCTACTAACACACTGAACATTTACTCTCTATTTGTAAAACTCAGCGTTGTAGCCATTTATGTGCTGCCTAACGTTGATTAGTTGTGGCAGCCATCTTGAATTGGGTTGACTTTAAAAGTTAATAAGTTGTTCATGTACCTCCAATTACTTTTAGAGAGTTACAGTCAAATCTGTTCAATGTGTTTTTTTTTTATTTATCTAATAGAATCTCTGGGTTGACTCCAGTTGTTAATGAAAAAGTTTTAAAAACAGATCAGTTATTCTCAAAGTTCTGAGTATCAGTCTCTGCTACTAACGCACCAAATTTTAGCTCCATACTGTATCTGTAAAGCTGGCAGAGTTGTAGCCATTTTGCATTTGCTGGAAACTCATGAGATGTTTTGCTTAAACTACAGACAAATGAACACAAAGGCAGAGACAAGCAAAAACATTATCATCCTTGGATGTTTGGTGGCAGGCGATTACAAAGATGTATTGTTAGCGGAACAGAGGGTTAGCAAGGGGACAGGCGGTGACGGGGCTGGAAGGACGAACACTTACAACTTTCCATCGTTCCTTCACTAGGGAGAGAACACTGAGGATGTCAGCCTGCTCCGCTCCCCCGCTCATCCCGTCTGCGGGCCGGGGAAGCTGTCCTCACTGCTTCTGGAAGATCAGCAGCCTCACGCTTAGCCGGACATTTGGAAGTTGTTGGAGAACCCTACAAAAGTTCAAAAGAGACACAAATTAATCGAGACTGGTTTAATTTATTAATATTGTGCAACATGTTGTGCTCAAATTATGTGTTTAAGACAGGGGTGCCCAAACATTTTCCCCAAGAGGGCCAAAATGAAAATCTATCCGGGGCTGCGGGCCAAATGTGATAATATAATACATATACAAGTTCTTTTTAATTAAACTCCATTGTTTTTAATGATAAAGCTAGCAGCCAGTGCGGTGGCCTGCTTTTGTTTTAGTCTGTGCACTTGGAGAAAGTCTGCCATACTCTCAAGCAGCAAAGGCTCATGGGACATTTCATAAATTGATAAAATATGAGTTTTGTGGCCTTATACAGTGTACAAATCTACATGTGGGGTTAAATCTAAGATAAATATATATTTTGTTGCATGTATTTCATGTTTGATGTTTAATCCTATTGTATCAAAGACAAAGTCAACCCCATGAGTGAAAACTCTGCACTACAGCCTCTTAGAGTCACTGGACCAATGGATAAAGGATAACTTTAAGTGGAAATACAGTTACTTCAACTTCAAAAAGCTTGTCCTAAAAGGGAAATTCAGTTCACAGCTCTCTGGTCAACATGACACGACATGACAGCAATGCATTCTCATACAATCTTATACAATCATTTCAGCATCAGGAAAAGAAAGAGAAAAAAAACATGTATAATAAGGAATGATTACTTGCTACATAGTACAACAGGTTGCAACCTGCAAACTATGGCAACTGCTGGTGGGTCAACTCAAATGGCAGAGGGCCAAATTTGGCCCGCGGGCCCTACTTTGGGCTCCTCTGGTTTAAGCCAATGCCCAGCTATTACCACATAAAATTTTAGCTCAATATCTGTAATCCTGGCTGAGTTTTATGTTTGTGTTTTCTGAGGTCGGTTAGCTGTGGCTGGCAGCCATCTTGAATTTGGGTTGAGTCCAAAAGTTAATCAATTGTAGATGTCAACCTAATGTTAACTTTCTAAATGTTTCTTTAAAATCTGTTCAGTCTTGCACAAGATATTTTTCTAACAGACAAAAACAGACAATTTCAATAAAAAATGGCAAATTTTAAAACAAACATTTTGTGTGAGCAGTTAAATAACAGACACAGATAAAAACACTATTGCTTCTTTCCCCTTCTCAGTTGGGTGATGAAAACAAAACTGTGACGAATGAGATCAAAGTATCGCCCTAGTGGCCGGGACTTTCTGATGGCCACCATCGCAGCAGCTGCCACACCTGCTGCCAGCAGCTGCCTTTCTAGACAAGCTCAGCAACAACAGTCAGACATCTTAAATTACAAAAAACTTTTCATCTTAGTATCACTTTTCCCGGACTGTTTATATTCTCTGTACGAAAGAGAAGCAGCAAAACATACTGTCAGATAAAATACGACTGTTTATTCTTTGTTCGGCTGTGCTTTGGTCACAGGGAGAAAAAGTCAACATTTATTAGGTTTTGATCTGTGAAACATTGATGAGTTTTGGCATGGCAGAATACAGTTTTAAAGGGTTTACAGACAAATTACTAACGGAGTAGTTTGTGGTCTGCTAATAATGGAGAAATTCCAATACAATTAGAAATGTAGCATTTGTTTAAATAATGCATTTTATTCCCCTTTCATGGTAGACACATAAACTAAGATGATCTTAGGTAACACATTATTATTAGTACCACTTTGTCCCTAACATCATCTTAAAAATATTTATAATTCAATACCTTCAACAAAATGTTAGCATTGATTGTATGTTTTGAGGACAACACTATTATATTTAGCTTAATATTTATAAGATTCAATACGTTATAGCCATTTTTGTGTTGGACAAGGTCGATTAGCTGTGGCAGCCATATTAAATTGGGATATCTCCAAAAGTTAATGAATTGTAGATGAACATCCAGTCATTACTTTGGAGAGTTTAGTGAAAATCCATCAACTGGTTCATCAGATATTCTGCTAACAAACGAACAATGTTCATCCAAAAATGAATGCCAAAGTTTTAGGCAAAGATGTCTTATAATGTGGTGTTTAAAGCAACCGTTACAGACAATGCTTGGCTCCAAACACACCACTGTTGATTAGAATTTCTGTAAAATACATTGAGTAATAACCACTTTTATTAGGTTAAGTTTGATCATTATTGGCTGCGGTGGCCATCTTAAATTGGACTGATGCTAAAGGTTAATCAGTTGATCAATTAATCAATATTTTTCCTGGAAGTTTCAAAAATCCTAACTGTACAGACAAATTAACCCACTCACACATGCACAGAGACACAGGCAAAACCATTACTATGTGGGGCCTTTAACTTTTTGGTTTTGATAAGTTGAGAATGTATTTAAGAGACATTACAAGATTTGGAGGGTTAAGGCAATTCAACCAACATCTACACAATAATTCAAACTAATGCCTTTATTTAAAATTGCCTGTGTTTTGTAGGCTCAAGGTAAATCTTTTAGAGTGTGATTTCTGAGCGTGGATCAAAACCATTCCCATGTCTTTGATGCAATCATAAAGATATTAATACTCCTAATGGAACAAAAATCCAATGATTTTTTTGAGCTTTTTTAACAATAGTGCAAAAAAGCTGAAATGTATTAAAGGCCAAGACACTATTTATCTTCAAGAATATGAATGATGTTTTGACGTGCAAAGAAAACTCCCAAAGGTAATCAGTTGTGAAAGTGAATCCAGTGATTAATTTCTGAGTTTCATTCAAATCCAACCAATGGTTCAAGAGATATTTTGCTAACAAACTGACAAACAAATACAAAAGCAAAAAAAAACTTTATTGTCTTAAGGAAATGCCAGTCAGTGCTTCAAAAATACACTCATGCTTTCAAACTGCAACTTGTACACACAATGTGACTAATTCATCGCCACCAGAGAGACACGGCTCTGCTCCTCCCCCATGCCCCTCATCATCATCATCATCATCACAAGAAAGTAGGGGAAAAAACAGAGGAGGTACAGACTAAACCAGATTTCAGAGCAATCTACGGCAGCCCGCTCCCCTCTTTCATCATGAATTACAGCTTCCTGACCCCAGAGTTTCCATGGCAACGGTGGTGCAGTGCCATTTTCATTTGCAGCTCATCGTCACCCCTGCCTTTTGACAGCTGCAAGTTTTCAGCTTAGGCATCCTGCAAACCTGCCACGCATGCACGTGCATCACATGCATGGAGGAAAACTTGGCAAAATAAAAACTTTAACTGTTTGTTGTATTTCATCCCTAATCTTAAACTGGCCTAATTCAAAACGCTGGATTGATGTTGGATAAAGAGACTGACAGGAAGCTGGAGAACAGCCAGTGTGTGTGTGTGTGTGTGTGTGTGTGTGTGTGTGTGTGTGTGTGTGTGTG
>NW_013952549.1:66530-69266 GCF_001266775.1 Austrofundulus limnaeus
GTGTGTGTGTGTGTGTGTGTGTGTGTGTGTGTGTGTGTGTGTGTGTGTGCTACATCATAAGGATCATTTTCCAGACAAACAGTCATGTGGGGACCCAATGCTCCTTATAGGGACCAAAGCCTGGTCATCATGGGCACAGAGGCCGACTTTCAGTGGGGTTTGGGTTTAGGATGAAGGGGCCAGGTTTAGGCTATAGAAATGACTGGAAAATTAATGGAAGTCAAAGTTTAGAGAAAAACCAACATGTGTGTACATATGTGTGCCCGCGGGTGGGCAGGTACAGTATATTACCATACTAATGCCATCCAGAGGAGGTGAAAGGCTGCAAAGTTGATTCCTAAGATGTTCAGGTCCAAAAACCATAACCTCTGTCTTATCTGAGTTTAGAAGTAGAAAGTTAAGAGTCATTCATGTTTTTATGTTTGTAAGACATGCTTGTAGTTTAAGTAACTGGTTGGATTCATTAGGTTTCATGGATAAATATAACTGAGTATCATCAGAATAACAATGGAAATTTATCCCATGCTTTTTAATAACTTTACCTAATGGAAGCCTATATAAAGTAAAAAGGATTGGTCCAAGCACTGAACCCTGAGGAACTCCATGACTAATTCTGGTGTATTAACAGAGATCTATCAGTTAAATAAGACTCAAACCATTTTAGAGCTGTTCCTGTAATCCCAATATCAAGTTCAAGCCTACGTAATAAAATATTGTGATCAATTGTACCAAATGTTTGTCTCGTTTGTCTCTATGTGGCCCTGTGATGGACTTAAGACCTGTCCAGGGTGTACCCTGCTCCTCGCACTGTGACTGCTGGATATGGGCACCAGAGACCCAGGCGACCCTGAAAGGAAGAAGCGTGTACAGAAATGGATGGTTGGATATCTTCAAACTAATGAAATATGGAGTTATTAGTGAGATAAATCCATCTGGATAACAGCAGACTGACTGCTCATAAAATATACGACAAGTCTGGACCACTCGTGAATTTTTTTCGTATCTGAAGAAAATCTTAGAATACGGAAAAATTGGTGAATGCCACAAATTCTCCTAAATCACTCGTACGCACAACTTAAGAACAAATGTGTGCGTTCGAACGGTTCTTGCATGAGGCCCATTGAGCTACAATTTTAGTATGATGATGCTGTAGCTGAGACAGGTCCACAATTTGAACTCCAAGCAATAATTCAATGGTATGTGAGATTCAAGTTTAAAACATTGCTCTTAACCACTGGATTTTATGCAATTTATCTGTTAGCAAAATATCTGACCTATCCTGGGCAAGCTTCTGGCATAGATAGTATAGGCAAATGCTAAGGGCACAGTCCATTTGGGGGTGCCACAAACGGGAGACGAGAGAGAGTATTTTATAAATTTTTATCAGCGCATACTTGGTGTAGTCTGTAGAATAGTCCCTGGTTAGTCTAGATTAAGGGAACTTGTTCGGTGGGTTTCTCAGCCTGCTTTGTAACTTCATGATGTGTTAAACGGTGCTCGCGGCGCCTACAGCTGAAAGGCTGTAAGCACTCTGCATACCTTGAGATTTTCTTTGAGTTAAAAAATCTTTTATCATAATGATTTGACTTATTCTTGTTGATTTTTCCTTTATTATTACCAAAATTGTGGACAAAATAAGAAACGGTCTTTTGTGTTAAAACACCCTTTACATAGGCTCTACACCTGTGTGCGTCTGTTGAGGTGCCCAAACATTTTCCCCAAGGGCCAAAATAAAATGTAATAACATATGAAATACAAATATTTTAGTAAGGTACTTTTATATGGTTAAGCAAGCAGCAAGTACGGTGGCCCAAGTTTTTTTTTGTTTGTTTCTTTTTTTAGACCATGCACTTGGAGAAGGGTTGATGTAGACAGCAAAGGCTCATGGAATATTTCATAAAATTATCAAATATGAGCATTACTGGTCTTTTAAAGTGTGAAAATCTACATCTGCTTAAATCTAACCAAAATATCTCTTGTAGTTACTTTATTTCATGTTTAATCCTAATATAATTCAGAAATAAAGTCAGCACCATCAGTGAAGACTATGCACTACAGTTCCTTAGGGAGTCTCTGGGCCAATGTATGGAATGACTGTAAGTGGAAATACAGTGTTTCTATAAGACGACAGGAGATTACAACCTACCAATTTTGGCCCACAGGTTCCACTTTGGGCACCTCTGTCCTAAACCAAACATTAATTGGTTATTTTATTTTTGTTTATTTGGCAGCTGGTCTGGCACTTTTACCATAATGTGTGCAGTGAAGCCAACTAACAATTAAATCTCATTGAAATGTTTATGAAAAATGGAAGAAATTAAGCAAATGTCGCTTCACCTGCTCCTCTGGATGTAACACAGCACCTGAGCCTGGGAATCTCTCCTACTCCCCCGCATGACAAAGCTAGCTTCTCTGCCTTCACCCTGCAGATACAACCCTCCCACAGGAGTTCATCCACAGCAGTAGCTCACAGCCGCAGGTAAACCGCTCATCGCCCAGTTTCTGACATATCAGTCTGGCAGTCATATTTCATTTTGAGCAAAATGTGTCCAGATTGACAAACAGCTTTCTGAGCTGTGGGTTTTAGTGTTGCTTCATGTCACGTTGCCTATGGAAGCGATTGTGTTCCATAATCCTAATTAAAATGGATTAATAGAAATGCTGTTTCATTTTCAACATGTACCTGATTTTTTTGACTCATAAGTAAAATTATAAATACATAATCCAAACTGTATG
>NW_013952549.1:72037-85334 GCF_001266775.1 Austrofundulus limnaeus
CATACAGTTTGGATTATGTATTTATAATTTTACTTATGAGTCAAAAAAATCAGGTACATGTTGAAAATGAAACAGCATTTCTATTAATCCATTTTAATTAGGATTATGGAACACAATCGCTTCCATAGTTGCCCTCCATGAAAAGATGAAAATAACTTTGGCAAAGTTCCCTCACTGACCTCACCCATTCCCCAATGTTTGTTTTGCTGCATTTTCATTTCATTGACATAGTTTCCATTACATTCTGTTTAAATCAAATCACCATTCTTGCCCTGTTTTATTATTTTAACACAGTGCCGGAGCCATGTTGTGACTGACAGCTGACACTGCATCTCTGCCTTATGCCTTCCTCTCTTTTCTCCTCCTCCTTCTGCAAAAATGCTGAGAAACAGAAAAAGGGAAGAATTAACTAATGATTGCAAACTGCAGCCACTAAAAAAAGTTTGCCAAAATTTATTTTCTTTTTTTGACTTTTTGTAACTTGACACAGTCAAAAGCAGGACATTGTGGGCCTGTGCGTGCGCATCTCATTGTGAGCGTTGGGCCTTGTGTGGGACAGATGCATTGGTTTTGTGCCACGTTGCTGTTTTTATGTGCCACGTGCATCACCCGTTTATGGACTGTATTTGTGTGGGTCAGGTAAAGTGATGGTTTTGTGCGTACGCTCTGATAAAATCCTGCAGGCGCCCCTGTATTGTGCGGAGGATATTTGGTGATTAACAGGTATCACATGATGCAGTCAAGACTAACTACTGGTGCTTAGTGTGTAAATAGAAAATAAAATAAGGATAATAGAGGTTTCAGTAATGATCTCAGATAAAGTTCAGCTCAAAGTCTGGTTTTACATTCATAAAACACTGATTTTGTGTTGTTTTATTAATCCCAAAAATTTAGTGTAATGCTCTTAGGTTAAAAAATATCAAAGACATATGAAGGTATGTAAATTTTTAGTGAAGTTTAGGAAAATTGCACAAGGGGAATCATCTGAAATCTTAACTAGGGTGCCAAATTGGGTAGGGCCAGCCCTGGATCTGCCACTAAATGGATTTTATTCAGACTTCCAGAAAGTACTCAATGCGTATACATCTTTAACTCCTCCTTTAACTTTTGAATCGACCCATTGGCCGCCACAGCCAGCTGACATTGGAAAACACACAACTGGCTGTAACCGAGTCAGTTCTCTGTCATAGCATTTGTTTCATGTTTCACATCGAGAACGCCCTCGACGTGATCTCATCAGATGCTCATATTACGTTACAACAACCACAATTGGCTGGAAATCATCTTGTCAGTGTCAAGGAGGGCCAAGACGCTCCCCCTATAAGGCTGTTCCTGCACTGACAAGTTATTCAAAAAATCTCTTTTTGCAACGAGCAGAAGTTTCACCAGCTCTTTCCAGGTACTGCCTCTTACTCAGAGCCTAGCTAAACTGTCCGTAGACAGATGCCCAAGCACGGTCACTGGACGCTTTGCTCTGGGTTAGCACAGCACCGCACAGAGTGTCTGGTTATTGGTAGAAATACTGTTTAAAAAGCAGCAATACTCCTAAAAAAGGAGTTGAGCTATCTAACGAGAGCGGCAATGCTTCCCCAGGCCTAGCCATACCTGGTGCCGAACAGGACCCAGCCGACCTGGTGGGTTCCCAGTTTAATGAACCTGAAGTCTGAACAAGATGGGGCGACATACTCAAAGCTGTGGACCCGCTGCTATCTGAAATGATGGAGCACGTTCTCACTTCGAGCTTGCTGGATTTCATGGCAGGGGGCGAGCTCTCCAATGTGGATTCGAAGCTCCCCTTCTCAGATGATGACGAGGATTATGATGCATCTGCCCAGCAGACAGGATGGGTTGTAATATCCGCTCTGTCTGACATGGGTCAACCCGTTCATGAAAACTCATTCTCACTGGAACTGGGTTTGGACCTGCACAGCGTGTACAAACGCACTGCTGCAAAGCTCGACATCCAGTGGCCTGAAGTCCCAGCTGAGGTGGTCTGTTCGCGGTTTGACAGACAGAAGCTCCCAAAAGCTATGAAAACAGGTAAACTCCTGCCATTTTTCCCCAAGCTGCCAGAAAAACTGTCCATCTCCTGGTGCAGCAAGGCTTTCAAGAAGAAGCACCCAGTGGCGGGCAGTTCGGTGCTGGACTATGTGGACATGGAAAAATGCAGTCTCCGCCAAATGCCTCCAGTCAAGTCAACGGCTGCAGCGCATCTGCATCCAAAGACATCTATGTCGGCAGGTGGTCCCGCTCTCCCCCGGCAGAGCAGACTGTTTTCAGTCCAGCCTGTCGGAGAGACTGCGCTGTCAGTCCGGCCTCTGAATGCTTCTTCCATGCTCATGGCGTATCAAGCGGAGCTGTAGAAGAAGATGACCGCCTCATCGGATGCTGCTTTGCAGGACAAAGTCTGCAACATCATGGACCACTGTGTCCAGCTGCACAAAGTGGCAAGTGGTTAAATCTCACCACTCTTTCCACAAAAGAAAAAGAGGACCTCTTCGAGTCGACACTCCCATCACCCCGCAGGGTCTGTTCGGCTCCATGTCACCTCAATGAAAAAGTTGCGGGAGGAGAAGAAAAGAGACGATGAAGCTCTGAAGCTGTGTCTCCTCAGATGCGTGTTCGCCTCCATCACCACAGCACCAAACCTTCACTCAGGCAGTGGCATGCTTGCCCTCCACCTTTAGATTCCAAAATTGTCAAAAGGTGCAGGGAGCCCCACAGGCGCTACAAATACCCTCCTGAAGGCCCCCACTCCGACCAATCGCCATGCACCTCCACTCAGGTGATCAGGAGGATGGGGAGGTATCTGCGAAGGGAAAACAGTGAATGGGTCTTAAAGCCCAAAAATGCAGTAATCCCATCTGGAGCTGCTAGCCATTCAGCTAACATTTAAACACTTCCTTCCCCTCCTAGAAAGACACCATGTGTTGATCAGAACAGACAACACCACTGTGGTAGCTAATATCAAGAGGCAGGGGGGGCTAATATCACTGAGGATTCAGACACTGGCCCAAAAACTGATCATCTGGAGCAGCAGACATTTCCTGTCTCTGAGGGCCACTCATGTTCCTGGAGTGCTGAACTGTGGAGCAGATCTTCTCTCCAAGGTGAACCCCCTGTACGCAGAGTGGAAACTCCATCCAGATGTGGTCAGGCTGGTCTGGCAGAGGTTCGGAAAACCATCAGTGGACCTTTTTGCCTCATAAGGGAACAATCGGTGTCCCCTGTTCTTCTCCCTGCACAGCCAGAATGCACCACTGTGGGGTGGATGCACATGTCCACAAGTGGCCTCGGGGTCCTGCTTTATGCTTTCCCTCCTATAGCTCTCAACTCACCAACATTAGCCAGGTTACGGTCAGAGGGCCTGTCAATGATTCTCATTGCACCTCACTGGCCATCAAAACACTGGTTAGCAGAGACAGCTCAGCTCCTCTGGGAGGAGCTTTGGCCTCTGCCTGCATGCAAAGACCTGCTGTCTCAGGTGCAGGGACAAATCTTTCACCCCCACCCAGAAAGGCTGGCTCTGTGGGCTTGGCTAGGACATCTGCAACAAGATCTCTATGAGTGCAAATGGCCTGTTTTTGAGAAATGGTGCTCTGACGTTCAGGAGATTCCCTTTCAGTGTTCTGTAGCTGTCATTTTGTCTTTCTTAATATCAAAGTTTATTTGGAAGATATTCCAGCCTGCCACATATGCTTCAAGGGTAAAAACATCATGCCAACATCCTTTAGTAGGTCGGTTTATGAAGGGGGCTCGCAGAAAATTCCCCGTCTCAAAACCTATGACCCCTACAGGGGACCTTCCTCTGGTACTGGAGGCTCTCACCACTTCACCCTTTGAGCTTCTGGATCAGGTGGAATTAAAGTTGGTAGCACTGAAAGCTGTGCGTTTGCTGGCGGTTGTTTCTACTTAACGAAATTTATGCTTTATCAGTGCACTCATCTTGCACAAAATTCTCTCTGGACAAGACTAAGGTGACCCTGCTCCCAAACCCTGCTTTTGAGCCTAAGGTGTTGGGTCCTTACTCTCCTACTGAGTTAGAAGCTTTCAGTCCTCCTCCGTTCTCCCCTGAGGAGCAGGAGAGGTTACATAAACTCTGCCCAGTACGTGCTTTATGTATCTACATGGGTAGGACAAAACATGCCAGAAAAAGTGACCAATTGTTTGTCTCTTGGCCTAAAAATCAGTGCGGGAAACCAGTAACAAAACAGCGGTTTTCCCACTGGATCGCGGGTGCGATTGCCTTAGCATATAGTTCAAATGGGCTGCAGCCTCCTGAGGGCCTGCGTGCCCATTCCACCAGGTGCTTGAGCTCTTCATGGGCTCAGCTTAAAGGCACAGTGTGTAGGATTTTGTCAATTCTTTTAGCCGAAATTGAGATATTTACTAATGACAATAATAAAAAACACGTCTAATCATTGCAGACAAAGACCTTGTTTCATTATTTTACCTTATAAAAATCTGTTTATATCTCCATGGTCGTGGGTCGCCACTACAGGCAGTCGCCATCTTGCACCGCCATCTTGTCTATGAAGGCTCATGAAGGACAAACTGCGGTGGCGGCATCAAAAAACTTAATAATCTTACCACTTGAAGCATCACTAGACCTGAAGCTGCTGGTAGACATCGCAGTTGGAATTATCAAAGGTTTTTGACACCTGAGAGATACCATAGCAACTCCTTTGCGTTTGGAAGCGGGGGGTGGGGGTGGGGGGAGGACCAGGGAGGATGATTCAACCACTCAACCACTAGATGTCGCTGAAAACAACAAATCCTACACACTGTGCCTTTAAAGGGGTGTCCCTTCAGGAAACACATACGCTCGGTTTTACAAACTTGATGTCACAGCACCATCACAGGCTCATTCAGATCTCAGTGTAGCACTAAGCGCACAGGAGAAGTAATGCTCTGATCAGCTGGCTTGTAACGTGAAGTCTGCTGAGCTATACGGGAGTCAGTATATTTTCATTTTTAATGTGAGACATGAAATAAATGCTATGAAAAATAACTTTACCTTACTGTCATAACCTCGGTTCTCTGAGCGGCAGAAGCGAGTGTCTCACCAAGTCACTCCCCTTGCTCTAACACTGCGAGGAAGAGGTGATCATTTTTGAATAACCTGTCAGTGCAGGAACAGCCTTATATATAGGGGGAGGGTCTCGGCCCTCCTTGACAAGTGGGGTCTCTGCGGACGAGGGGGCGTGTCACAAGGAAAGGCAATTCTAAAGCGACACACCTGATTTGACGAACTTTGTTAAGGGCTCGACACACGGGAGGCGACGTCGCTCGCTCTCCATTCATTCCATTCATTTCCTATGGAGCCTGTGCGGTGAGGCGACAATCGCTTGCCCTCCTCCAGCTAAGCGACCGGCGAAAATAGTGCATGTGAAATTTCGCGCTCGTACACGTAGACGTGCACACGCGAGCTTGCGACGCGACATATGAAAGTTGAAAAATATTCAAAATTTGTCGTTGTCGCTTAGCGTACAACCAATCAGCGAGTGTTTCATTGACTGACCAATGAGAGGAGAGTATGCTACACACTGCAGTTAGCTAACAGTTTCACCAAGTGATTACTAAAAAGCTTTGTGGGAATTTATTGGCACCAGGGTGAAGTTTATGGTAAGTTTTTCCTCATAAAACTGTATCTTGATGTGTGTTTGTTTTTCAATATCATTAGCATCACAAGATTTGTTTAGTTTACACGTCCGTAATGCATACTCGCCTTCAGAGTCAAGAACCAATCAAATTTTGTGAAGACAAGCAACCTGAGAGCGCGATTCGCAACGCTGCAATCGCTATCGCGTCCTGTGTGTTGGGTTTCACCCTGGCTGCGATGACAGCCGTTAATCGTTGTAGTTTGTCGCTGCCCGTGTGTCGAGCCCTTTAAAGGGACATACCTGATTGGACAAGAAAAAAGGGGCGTTACTGTATGGCACCACTTTTTCTGGAGAACCCTACTTGGGTCACATTCTTCCTGGTTAACCTTAGTGTAGGGGTCAGCGTCATGTAGGCCTCTTAGCCTACAGTGTTTATGCTTTTGACATGCCCACTCTTGTGACACGCCTCACTTTGATTCAGCAGATAACCCCTTCTTCTCTTTGACAAGGACAGGCTGATTTCCAGTCAATCCTGGCAGGTGTAATGTAATATGAGCTTCTCGAGATCACACCGAGGGCGTTCCCAGTGCAAGACTCATGCTACTCAGAGAACTGGGGTTATGACAGTAACCTAAAGTTTCAAAGCAATTAAGCTACAATCTATGTTGTGGTCGCAAAAGCAGAAACACGTTGGAATAATACGAGAAGAGTCTGCGTATATGATAATCAAAATATGATTTAATTATGAGCAACAAACAAACAGAACCGAATCAGGAAGTTCTGCATGCTTGCGACMGAACGCGTCAGCAGAATACAGCCAATAATATACATCGTGTCAACACCATGTGACAGTTTACAACCAATCACAGATTGCCAAATGTACTGTCCAGCCTATCACAAGACTCACACCCAAAGAGTCTGTTAGAGTTCAGTCCCTTGTGGAGTCGTCCAGAGCTATCAGAAAGATAAGAGTGATGGACAGTGTCAAGGGTAAACAGATATAAATAATTAGACCATGACATATGTGAAGCTAAGCTTATCTGAGCGTTGACCTAAGCACATTTTATGACATCTTTGCTCAGAGCCTCAACGTTTACTTAAAGAGTCAAACTTGTTTGTTAGCAAAATATCTCGTAAAATACTGAACAGATTTCAATGAAACTCTAAGAAAGTATTTCTTGGCTACAACTCGTTAACTTTTAGAGATAATCCAATTCAAGATGGCCGCCACAGCTAGACTTTAGCTCCACAAAATTGGCAATGCAATTTAAAGGTACAGTATGCGGTAGTAACTGAGAGTGCTTCATAATATACACTGCAAGGTCACGCGAAATATCACAATATCGCAGGAGATGGAGCATAAAGTTATGTTCAAGGATGGACACAGATAAGTCATCATTTCTCGACATGAAAGTCAGCGGGTGATATGCATTTCATCTATGAACACTAGGCTTTTAATGGCATTCCTTACCACCTACAGAGCCGCGGCTTGTTTAATAATAACCAGAACAACCAGCAGCATTCCCACACGTCTCCCCGGAGGAATTAAACGAATTGCCCGGCTTTAGTGTACGGCCAGGCGGTTGCCACAGCAGATTTACTCAGGCGCGTCCACGCACACTGGCCGTCCACAGGCCACGCGAGCCTGTTCTGGACAGAAAGGGGCTCGAGGGAGCTGCTACGAAACGAAACGCCCCTCATCCCTGCTGAACCTAAAACCTCACCTGGAGTCTTCGCTGCCAATCCTTCCTCGATCCAAAGAGAGCAGGGCGTGGTTACAGAAAATCCGTTTGATGCGCCGCGGACGACGTCGACCGGAATGCCGTAGCGCGTGAAGCTTCCATGGAGAGAGGCGTTCAGTCGGCGACAGACGATGGAGAAGCCGAGAAGAGAGGGAGAACGGTCCGAGAGAGACGAGCCCCCATTTCTCCTCCTGCCTTTCACCTCAGCATCATTACTGCTCGCTGCGGATCCGTGACGTGCCGGGGCTCCGTGGTGGTCACCGGGCTTCCTGCGCGCGCGGCCCCGATCCGATCGCCCCTCGCAACAGCTCGGTCGCGCGCCGGGGGTAGACGTTTTTAAAAACACAGATAGCTCGCTGGAGGTTCACGGTTCTACGCACGCGCAGTGGACCGCCATTATTTGTTTGGACAGCGATAACGTTGTGATAAATGACAAAATGTATCGTTTAAAAAGCGCAAATGTTTTGGGAAAAGGAAATATGGAAGCCCATTTCTGCCTTTTTTATTAATAATAATAAAAAAAAAAACAAAATGATACTACTATCTCAAAATTATGACTCATAGGTGACTGTTATTTATTTTGTATCTGACCTTTACCAGATGAAATGTTTGAGATACATTTCTCATTTACAAACATGATCTGGATGAATTATGACATGTATGTCACATTAAATGGATAGTAAGTCGTATTTTCAGACAATATCTCATAATAATGAAATGCTGTGAGGTACTATAACATAATTAGATACTAAAACAAAATATTTATACATAGTATCTAAAATTGCTAAGTTATAATAGATGTTACTTCCTATTTTTTATATAATTATAAATTAAAAGTGAGATTATAAGTGACACAGTATCACAGAATTGTGAATGAGATATTTTTTTCATCAGCTGGCGAAAATGGCTTACAATAAAAAAAAAGTCAAGTCACCTCACCAGCAAATGAGACCAGTTTTAATTGGAACACAACTGCAAAAAAATAAAATAAAATAAAATAAAAAACATAACAAGGACCACAAGGGGGAGACATTACCTTAAATACTACAAATAATAACATCAGAAGTAAAACGTCAAAGGGGTAGGTTTCTGTTATGGCAATATTTYTTTAACAAAGACAGAAATACGTGGTCCAAGAATGAAGGTACTCCGTGAGATGATCAGCTGAGATTTATTGCAACAACAGGAAACAAGAGATCATCCTGCCATGTCTCTGTGCCTCTGCTTCTCTCTGTCACTCCACTCTATCCACTGTCCACTGTCTCTCCACTCGAGAGGCCTCATATATATGTATATTAACAAACACCATTATATCATCTTAGCAAGATTTGATACAAGGTCAATGGAAAACACAAAGATAAACACAAGTGATATCTAAGAATGATTGTTGTTAACAAATCTTGTTCTGACTTTAATCACTCTATCTGCAGATGAACAGCATGTCATGAAAATCTAGGTCATTAAAGGATGTCATGCATTACTGGCTTAAACCTAAAAGTATTAGCTCCATTACATCTCCCCCATCTGATCATTAAATCACCAGTTAAATGATCGATAAAACAAAAAAAAAACTCTTTAATGTATTTTTTAAAAAAACATGTCAACACAAACCTAAGTATATGTACTTTTCTGAAATKCCAACCCCAGTAATTCAATTTTTATTCCTCCCACAGTAATCACTAACCCCAAAACATAGTTATCACACAAAAGTCTTTGGATCGTCTTGAACACAAACAGGATTGTCTGTTTTGATGTGTGGAAGGGTCAGAGGTGGTGGTGGTGCTCTGCGACTTTTTGTAAATCTTGTTTTAGTTCCTGGGGCTGGAAATGGAGGGTTATGTGGATTTGGGCATGGCGTTTGTTTGATATTAATCTTGCCAGGTTATTTCATGTTAGTAAAATCCAGGAGGGGGCATTCCACTTGCTGTCCTGTTGGGGTCTCAGAGTCCAAGAGATCCTCTGTTTGTGATGCTGATGAATCCAGTTGTTCTTCCAGTTCAGCAGTTTGAAGTAACTCTCCTCTCTGTGGTTCTGGTTCAGCCACTTGCACGTTGTTTTCCATTGGTYTCTCAGTTTGCACCTGTTGTCCTTCAGCCTCAGAAGTCAGCTGATCACTCTCCTGTCATTTGGTTCCAACCGGAACTTGGTTCAGGTTAGCAAGATTTGATACAAGGTCAACGGAAAACAGAAAGATAAACACAAGTGATATTTAAGAATGACTGTTGTTATCAAATCTTGTTCTGACTTTAATCATTCTATCTGCAAATGAACAGCATGTCATGAAAATCTAGGTCATTACAGGATGTCATGCATTACTGGCTTAAACCTAAAAGTATCAGTTCCATTGCAGTTTCAAATTAGTCTGTAATTTTACCAAATGATATACTATAAAATTGTTTTTGATTAAAAAAACACCCTTAACATTAAAAAACTAATGATTGTGTCCTATATAAACAATAATCTAATATCTTACCCAAGTTTTCCTCTCTGGGTCACTGGTGCTCATATCCAGCAGTGAGAGGTGGGCTACGCTCTGAAAAGATCACAAAACCATTGCCAGACCACATAGAGACAAATGAGACAAATAATATTTCATACACACTCACACTATAGACAATTAAAACTTACCATTTAACATAGAAAACCAGAGTACCCAGAGAAAACCCACACATGCACAGAGAGAACACACAAACTCCACCCAGAAATGTCCCAGGCTGGGATTTGATCAAGCAAATTTCTCACTCAGAGGCCAACAGCTCTATCAACTGAGCCACACGGACAGAGGCAGTAATGATGGCAGCACAAGCACAATAGAGGCTGGGGTCTTCCATACCAGACAGGAAGATAATATACCCCTGAGACAGTCCAGCATGATAGCAGTATGTAAGATGCAGACAGACAACACAGACATGGAACACCATGACCAACTGGCTGGAATAGTGTACAGGAATATTTGTGTGATACTGTGGGACTGTCAGATGCAGACTGACAAACAGGTGATGGCTAACCAACTGGACAAGCCAGAAGAATACCAAGGGCTGCAAAAAGGAAATAGCAGTATGTAAGACGAGTCAAGGCCTCAGTGGGATCATGGGAGCTGTGACCCCCAAACTGGAAGTTACTCCAGCAGATCCTGGGAACCACATCAGAGATCTATGTTCAGAAGAATGCAGTTCTAGGAACAGCTAAGTTACTGTACCAAACCTTCAGGCTCACAGGCCTCTGGTATAGGACCTGAGATTAAAGAGAAATAAAACCGCAGTTGTGGAAAAATGGTTGTCTTTGTAGAGCAAAAAACATTTATCATTGTTACTGTTATGATTTTTGTCTGTGTTAAGTGTTTTTATTTTTAGTTTCTGTCATGCTCCTGTTTCTTCCTCATGTCTGTCCAGCTGCCCCTTATTTGTCTGATTAGTCACCCTCATGTTTCTCCTCAGGTGTTTTCTGTTTAGTAATTATTGTCAGTGTATTTAACCCCTGTCCTGTCTCAGTCTGTTGTCGGATCATTGTGCTGTCTACCTGGTCGTGTCCTGCTTCATGTTCTTCGTCTAATTCCAAGTCTAGTGAGTTTTTGCTGTATTATCAGCCTSCTRGKGTTTTTTCATTAAAGGCCTTGTGCTTTTTGATTTTTGAAACCTGCCTGCCTGCAATTGGGTTCACCCTGCCTCCAAGTCGTATCAGTTACTTTGAACTGTTCAGATTAGTATTTGCGGGAGATCGACTGGCGGATTGGTGCTGTGTCTGCAGTGATGCGGGCGCTGTACCGGTCTGTCCTGGTGAAGCGAGAGCTGAGCCAGAAGGCAAAGCTCTCAATTTACCAGTCTGTCTAGGTTCCTACCCATTTGGTCACGAACTTTGGGTAGTGACCGAAAGAACGAGATCGCGGATAGAAGCGGCTGAAATTAATTTCCTTCGCAGGGTGACTGGGCTTTCCCTTAAAGAGAGGGTGAGAAGCTCAGTCATCAGGGAGGGACTCAGAGTAGAGCCGCTGCTCCTCCACATCGAGAGGAGCCAGTTGAGGTGTTCCAGGCATGTCCCACTGGGAGGAGGCCCAGAGGAAGACCCAGGACACGATGGAGGGACTATGTCTCTTGGCTGGGCTGGGAACGCCTTGGGATTCCCCTGGATGAGCTGGCCCAAGTGGCTGGGGAGAGGGAAGTCTGGGTCTCTCTGCTTGGGCTGCTGGCCTCGCGACCCGACTCCGGATAAGTGGCAGAAAATGGACAGACAGATGGATTAGCATTAGGATCATTTTTAAATTACTTTCTGATATTATATGAATATTATCATTTGTCAAGGTTATCTAAGCAGAATAAGATGGAAAACAGTCACGGATGTTATTATTGCTTATTTATGTCCTGTCTCCAAGTTGCTGTTGGAGAAATTTCTTGCCAAAGTTATATTGTGAATTAAATCTCCGCTCTGGCGCCTCCCTGGCCTTATCTGAGGTCATGGATGAAAGCCAGCTTATGCTGGTTCTTCTCATGCGAGAGGGAGGTTTCAGGTTCTGACTTTGTTTTCCAGATTCTGACTTATTAGCCAAAATGGGACAACTCTGGGACACAACAAGAGTTTTTCAAATGCTTGGTGTAGCACCAAATTCTGGACCCTGTATACTCTTGATGTCAGTGGACCTCTATCCATGCCAGTGCACGAGGTGCATAAGTAAAAAAATTAAAAAGAGGGGGTATTCTTTAAAAAAAAGAAGCATAAATAGGGTTTTAAGCTAAACTCAAATCAGATTATATTGGTGAGTGGTTCTTTCATTCACCAGCTGAACCGATGCAAATAGCCTACCTGTGTTCAAAAACCAGGGGTGGCACACCAAATCTAATATAACACAATTTTTATGATGTGTTTGTAAAAATAACAAATTGAAAACTATAGCAATATAAAGCTATGGATTTGCCAACAGATGTTCACTTTGAATTTTCACAGATAATATCACTGATTTTATGACATTCAGAGACAAAAAAACAAGAGCAAATATTTGTAATGTTGGGGGAACCCACTGGTGGGGGGTCTGGGGGTCCTCCCCCAGAAAATTTTTAAATAAGTAAATGCCATTTCCTGATTTCTGGTGTATTTTAACAGGTTGTTAAACAGACTTTTACCTACATAGGAAAACATTCAGTGTGAGTATTCTATAGGTAAAATGAAATAAATTTATTTGTTAAGCAAGAGAAATAACACTGGATGACCTAATTAATGTTTTATGGTAAATGTGGGAGTTTAAATTAATTTAATTTTAAATTTGATGGGGACAGTTCCCTTCAAAAATGATTGTCGTTTTATTTAAAAATGTTAAAAATATATATTTTAAAGACATTTACAAGGATCAAGCTTTTTAAAATTGAAAGACACCACCTCTTCTATGTATGTTAAAACTTTTATTTGCTTGTTGATGTTTACTTTAGTGAAGAAAACTGTGATTATAAAACCTCAAAACTGGAAATGAAGACTAAAAAAAGCACACTTACAAACTACATCAACTGTAGAGTTATCCCAAATTATTAAGTTATTTGCTTTTTATGTCATATAATAAATATGATTTTGGTCTGTGAGAGAAAACTGGAGTATCTGGAGAACAGAAAGTTGATCTGGCAAACTTCTTCCTTATATGTTGCTCTACCAACTGTGCCACTGTACTGCCTAATTTTTTATTTTTTGTATAATTATTAAAATTATTTATTTAATATTTGATTAAAATATGTCTATGAATATAAACTCCTGAGAACTTCCATCTTTATTTAAGAACATTGGTTTTAGACTGGTCTGGTTGTCCTTATTCAGAGGAGCTACATTTAAATTTTAATTTAATTTTTTAATTTTAAATAAATTATAAATTATTGTTTTTAACTATTAATTGTTAAATAAATCAATGTTTGTTCTTATATTTATGAAGTTCTATTCCTAAATAGGTAGGGGAAGTGAAAAAGGAAAAACCTGGGT
>NW_013952549.1:85344-87213 GCF_001266775.1 Austrofundulus limnaeus
TACACATCTATGAATGTAACCTCCTGAGAACCTCCATCTTTATTCGAGAACATTGGTTTTAGACTGGTCTGGTTGTCCTTATTCAGAGGTGCTACATTTAAATTTTAATTCAATTTTTTTATTTTAAATAAAATATAAATGATTGTTTTTAACTCTTAATTGTTAAAAAAAATCAATGTTTGTTTTTACATTTATGAAGTTCTATTCCTAAATAGGTAGGGGAAGTGAAAAAGGAAAAACCTGGGTACTCTAGAGGACAAAACGGTGGGGGGAGGGGGGGCACTGGGGTGGCCAGCTTATTCTCAAGGAGGGGCATGCCCCCACCCCACCTTCCTGCTTGCGCCCCTGACCTGTGGCTCTCTTGGATTGTCCGAGGCCACCAACGACGCAGCTTCATAAGAATCCACTGATTGGACTGATCCACTGGATTAGTCCATCACTGTGGATTCAAAGTTCTTGTCACTTTGGACTAAACAAATAGACAATTTTTTTCTCATATTGTTTTTCATTTCTGCACTATCAGGATTTTTACTTAGTACAAGTATTTGCCACTGTTTACCATCTGCTGTGACTATTAGCGCTCTAATGTTTACAAAAATAAATTGTTTACAATTGCAATTTTACACATGACCAGCTATGGAGACACAGCCACATGATATTAAAATGTATATTGTTGGAAGTAACGTCTTTTTTTTTTTTTTTAAATACAGTAGTTCCTATTTGAAATAATCGCTGACTGTGTCAAATTTTTTCTACTAACACTACGGGTTGACAGGTGCAAATTGCGGTGCTCGGAAAGTAGAGTCAGAGTGAGAGCTCTTCCTGTCATAGATCATCTTTTCGTCTGTAACCGGTCAGATCTGTGAGGCTAACCTGTCAAGCTACCACTTCCTCCGCCTCCTCCTCCTCGCTCTCTGAAGGCAGCTGAACCTGAGCCGTGAATGAACCACACACCATGCTTTCTGTGGCCCCGATGGCACCGACAGAAACGGGATGAGCCTTGGCGTCTTTGTTATTTCTGTAGTCACTGTTAGTGTGATTCATCCCTTTTAGCCGTAGCTAGCTTCTTTTCTGTCCTGGACAAGACGGCGGCAGCTAGCCACCTTTCTCGCCACCACCGGAGGATGCTGAAGCTGTTCAGTGCCCTGGTTATCCTCGGACTGGTCCTTGCTTGGGTCACCTCCTGGGTGTTGGACAGCTATGACACGGCTTGGCATCCGAAACGGAGCGTTCGGCGTCCGGCTGTCGGCGATGGAGGTGGATTAAAGAGGAGTTCTCCACCATTTCCCGGCGACGAGTTAAACAACATATTCTGGTTTATACAGGTACGCCGTCATTCTCTAGCATCTTTTAATGACAGGTGAGTGCAGCCTAAATGTAAATCGTGTTAGCATTGATATGACATAAGCTTGAATGCTGGAAACTGGTGGAATGATTGATAGAAAAGGGTCACTGACCGCAGATGTGTTTCAGATGGAAAAGGAGACCTTCAAGTTGTAATCAGACTTTGCCCTCATGTGTCTTACAGTTCTTCCATTACTATTATACCCTAACATAAATGTACATATTTGTCTTTATTTGATTTTATTGAATGATTCAAGGTGTCTGACATTCACATAAGTCGATTTCATGATCCAAGACGTATCCCAGATTTCGAGAAGTTCTGCACCAGCACCATTGATGTGATCAAACCAGCTCTTGTGCTTGCAACAGGTAGTCGTTTTATTCTAACCAAAATAAGTTCACGTTAAATAGTTTTCTAAAAGTCTAAAATCATGTGGTTGATCAAAAAGAAAAAAATTGTATAGGTCCTCTGGACGGGTTCTTCTCTAATGAAACGTTTCGTCTCTCCTCCAAGAGACTTCTTCA
>NW_013952549.1:90531-92963 GCF_001266775.1 Austrofundulus limnaeus
GACGTGACATGTTCGTACGAACCCTTTGTACGAACAAAAGTAAGAGAAATTTAGGATAAGAATACGAACATGTTCTTGCATGAGGCCCAATGTTTTCTTGTTCACTTTTTTTCTGTATGTTTTTTCCGACCTAAATATTTTAATACTTCTGAAGATTCGAACTTTAAAAAAAAAAAAATTCCCTTCTGAAATACATTAAGGTCTCTTCAATTCCTTCAAAACCTTAAGATAATCTGACGGTACGAACAGAACTAAATGTGAAATAATGTAATAGTAGGATAGCTGTGGTAGATTCTAGTGCAGGGGCGCCCAAACATTTTCCCCAAGAGGGCCAAAATGAGAATCTATCCAGGGCTGCGGGCCAAATGCAGTAATGTAATACATGAAATACAAATACTATTTTAGTAAAGTCCTTTACTTTGTTAAGCTAGCAGCCACTGTGGTGGCTCACTTTCGTTTTAGTCTGGGCACTTGGAGAAAGTCTGCCAAATGCTCAAGTAGCAAAGGCTCATGGGAAATTACATAAATTGATACAATATGAGGTTTTTTTTTGGCCTTATAAAGTGTGCAAATCTACATGTGGGGTTAAATCTGATCTAAATAGAACTTTTTATTGTATTTCACATTTCATGTTTAATCTTAATATGTCAAAAATAAAGTTAGAACCATGAGTGAAAACTCTGTACCACAGCCCCTTCTATAGTCATTGGGCCATTGGATTAAATGTCAAAGTGGAAACACTTTTTATACATAGGACGACAGGTTACAACCTAGTAACAATGTCAACTGCTGGTGGGCCAAATCAAAAGGTTTGGCGGGCCAAATTTGGCCTGTGGGCCCCAATTTGGGCTCCTCTATTCTAGTGCTTGAAAATCACTTCAATCTCTGCTTTAGCATGCTGTCTCTCTCTTCGTCTTCTTGTGCTTTTAACTTTTAGCTACCGATTTGTCAACAGACCGTTTCGTAGCTACAAACGTGCAAAAGCGGCCAAGCATTCACGTTTTTCTATACAAACGGTGAGGTTTAAAGTTCAAAGATGTTTTTAATAAAAAGATCTTCTCTACGATCTTAAAGGAAAGTTTAACATGAATCAGTTTACAGCAGCTCTTTGGAAAACCATAAATTTACAGATTGAATTTGTTCAATTCCAATAGCAACCTCAGTGTTTGTGTCAAAGCTTGTCCGCTTTGTGCATGCACTTTTGTAACTACAAAATAATCATTTTTTTTACAGTTTATTATTAGGTTTAATTCCCATTCAAGGCGTTTACCTGCAGTTTTAGCTACTGTTTTAACTTATAACTACTGCTCTGCCACTTTTAGCTTTTAGCTATTGTTTTGCTATTATAAGATTTTAGCCACCAGTTTCTTTTAGCTGTTAGCAACCATTCTACTCTTTTTCAATTTTTAGCAGCAATTTAGCATTTGCTCATTTTATCTACTTTTCATTTACTTTTAGCTAAATTTTAGCTACTTTTGCATTCGTTTTGCTATACTTTGCTTTAATATTTGCTTTTTTAAATGTAGCTTTTTGTTAGGTCATTTTAACTTTACCATTTTTTGCTAATTTTGCAGGATGTTGCTGTGACACCTGAATTTCCCCTCTGTGGGACAATAAAGGCTATTCTATTCTATTCTATTCTATTCTATTCTATAATTTAAACAATTGTTTTGCTACTTTAAAGCTTGTGTCTTGCTCGTTTCAGCCTAATTACAACTAATTTTTGTCTCCAATTTAACTATTTAGCTCCTATTTTTCCCCCATTTTAATTTGAACAACTCAGTTTCAGTTTCTTCAGCAAATCTTCAGTCGTTCAGCGCTCTTTGTTAATTCTGAATTTTTGCACAAAATGCCAATTTTATAGTTTTAAGTTCTTTTTTTTGCAAAATAGAATCTAGCACAGCTCTTCTGCTACTGCATTCACAATTAGTTGTGTTTGTGCTGTCAGTTAATATGAAGGTAGGCTCCAACAGACTAGTAATTCATTGATTCATCTGATGTTCTCAATGAAAGTTTTGGTTTTATCGAGTTAATTGCTGACATTTTAATAGCTTATAAGCAATTTAGTCTCATTTTTTTCTATTCTCTTCATTTTTGCTGACAGATGCTTTCAACATAATTTCATTGGACAGCATCAACAATTATTACAGGTCAGTGTTCCTTCAGTGCTTCTGAATTCCTTGAGTTGACTCAATGATTTAAGTATAAATTTGATCCATGTTGTATCTTCATGAAACTGACATTCAGACTCAGTTGTTGAGCAAAGCAGGTTAAAGCTGTGTGAGGGCCAAGACAGAAGCAGGATCTACAAGAGCAGGCTCTTTTGACAGATGTGTTTATAGCAGCGCTGAGTTAATGCTTATTTACAGCGGTAAAATAAGTATTGAACACGTCACCGTTTTTCTCAGTAAATATATTACTAGAGGTGCTAA
>NW_013952549.1:94120-105887 GCF_001266775.1 Austrofundulus limnaeus
ATCTAATACTTTGTACAAAAGCCTTTGTTGTCAATGACAGCTTCAAGACGCCTCCTGTATGGAGAAACTAGTGGCACTCATTAGTACAAATAACTTCATTTCTGGACATTTATGGTTTGATTTCTTTGTATGTATGGATCACTTGGGTTGTTACCAACATCTGGTGAAAATTTCATGACATTTGCACCTCTAGTATTTACTGAGAAAAATGGTGACGTGTTCAATACTTATTTTACCTGCTGTATCATCAGCCTCAGTGGTGGGTGCTGTGATCTTCCTCTGTATTACAAAGTCCATCCCTAATGCAAGGCTAATTTATTTATTTATTTAAAAATATATTAAATTCCTGCTGCTGGCTCCAGACAAGACAGATGTTCTGTATCCTGTTGCTCACAAAGATTTTTTCTCATTGCTGTTTTTCTTTTGTTTTCTAGAAAATACTCAGCTAATCAGAAAATAGGTTCTTTCCACTACGTTCACAAAACCCCGTTTGGCAACTACTCCTTCGTCTGTGTGGATGCCACGCTGACCCCGGGCCCCAAAAGACCATATAATTTTTTTGGCATTCTCAATCAGGTAAATCTGTCTGGCACGTTTTCTTTGTGATTTTATTTGAAGATCTTGTTGTTTTGACTTTTCGAAACACATTCGGTTTTGGAGTGAACGTTTTCGAAAACTGCCCTCACCTCGCTTATAGTATCCACAAGCTTCTTTCTCATTTTCTGTGTTTTAATTTTGTCAAATCATGAGTGGAAAAAGAAATCTAGCCAATGTAATCATACAGTACAGACTGTCTCTCTCTCTCTGTGAGGTAATAGAGTGCCTGCAGAATACTTTTCAGTCACTAGAGCTTTAATTGTTGAAGTTAAAATTGTTCCTTTATTTGGAAAAAAAGCTAAATTTATGACTTTCACATGTTCTGACTTCAGACTGCCCTTTGATTTTTACATCAAAAGAAATGTGATGCTGTAATGATGCTGTAAATTTGTTTTTTCTTTATTTTTTTTCTCTCTCTGAAGAAATGACTATAAAGTACCCATGAAGCGTAATCCATGCCTCGTGTTTTTGTTGTGTGTTTGTTGGTGTTGTACGTTAGACTCAGATGGACTTGCTGGACTCGTTCAGAGCTGAGAGTCTGAAGAGCAACCAGTCCGTCTGGTTTGGTCACTACACCACCTCCACCATTGTCTCCCCCTCTCCTGGAGTTAGAGACATGATGAGGTAAGATAGTGCTTGAACTTTAAACCAGTTTTCAAAGAGACTGGTTAATGGAATGCAGATCATCAATAACCAGTCATGATGTACACACCCAGTTTGTCCAGTCAGCTGCAAAACCATTCACCAATGGGTTTCTTTCTGCTTTCTTGTCTTAGAATTCAAATTTTTTTGGTTTTCAGTGGGATTTTGAGTAATGGACCTCCACAATACTTCAGAAGCCTTATAATTTGTTAAATAAAATCTACAAATTGCCAATGATCTGAGAATAAATACCTTTGTTCTGATCAGGAAAGTGAAACACTTCAAAGAAGTAAGAACTACCGCCAAGCAAAGGAGACCGTGAAGACTCTCCACATAAGTCATAGACAAAGTGTTGGAGAAGTACAGATCAGGGTTGGAGTATAAAGAAACATACCAAACCCTCAACATCCCACAGAGCACCTTTAAATGTATTATTAGGAAATGGAAAAAGGATGCTACCACAGCAAAACCTGCCAAGAGAGAATTGTCCACCAAAACTCACGGAGCTAAAAATAACTGTGATAGAGCTGCAGCTCTTCTGCAGAGATGGGAGCTGCACAGAGCTCAGCTTCATGTGGTGTCAGAGAAAAAAAATGCTTAAAGCAAAATTAACTAGAGAAATTGCATTTCCTGTGAAAATACTAGTGTGAATGTTTCATGCTGAACACTTGAGCTGAAAGCTGCTGAAATTGAGCTGAAAATATTTAATAGGAAAATTGTTAATGTGAGCTCACTTTGAAAAGCTGAAAGAAGCAAACAAGCCTAACTTTGCAGAAAAACAGTAAAAAAGAGAACAAATCTAGTTGAAACCAGAAAACAGCTTAAAGCTAAGAGCTAAAATAGCTGAAAACATCTGTAAGAAGCATAAATAGCACTGGGTATCATAAAAAGTAGAAAAAGGCAGAACAGCAGAAAGAAGCAGATCTATAGCTAAAGTAGCATATAATAGGTAAAATTAGCATAAAATAAGCTAAATGTAGTAGCCACAATTTGAAATTAGCACCCAGTTTAAATACTTATAGTTGAAAAATAGCTAAAAGAGAAAAAAAAAACAGAAAAAGATCTTAAGATTACATAGAAGTGATAAAACAGCCAAAATTGTCAGTAAAACAGCTAAAAAGTAGCTGGAAATGTTTTAATTAGCATAAGAAAGCATAAGGAGTTTGCTGAACTCAGTCAAAACAATTTGTAATAGCTACAAAAAATTGTGTATTTACCTTAGAAAAGCCAGCATTAGCTAATAGGAGCTAAACATTAGCCAAAATTTCAGCAAATAGCTGAATATAGCAGAAAGCATCTTTAAGAAGCCTAAATAGCACAAAGTAGCAGCAAAAAGCACATAAAAGTAGAAAAAAGCAGAAGAAAGTGGAATAAAGCAGAATTTTAGCTGAAATAGCAGAAAAAAGCTAAAATTAGTAAAAATAAAAAAGTAGCTAAAATTAGCACAAGAAAGTGAAAAGGAGCATAACCAGAAAAAAATGTGTAAGGTGCTGTAAAGATTTAGAAACATTTTAAAGGAGTTTAAGGATGTTGAAAACAGCTCCATTCATTTTTAATGGCAAAAAAGTGACTAAAAAAGTGAAATAGCTAAAAAAATATATAAATAGCTGAAATACCAAAAGTCATAGCTCCCCTCACATGAATGAGTTGAACGTTTTAATATATGAATTGTTGAAATAGCACAAAAATTGTGGAACGAGTTAGATGCCGAAAACCGTACGGAAGAAAAAATTATCTCATATGTGTGAATGCTTCACAGCATTCACACAATGAAATGGATAAGAAATGTGTAAGAAGGTGCTTTGGTCAGACAAATCTAAAAACGGAAGTTTTTGGCCGTTAAGGACAACATCATGTCTGGTTCAATCTTACCTTCTTGTTGGACACGATACTCCCCCAGATAAGCATGGTGGTGGCAGCATCATGATGTGGATTGGGACAAAAAAGGATGGAGCAAAGCACAGAGAAATGTCTGAAGAGAAATTGGAGTTTTCCAGAGATGTGAGTCTGGGACGGAGGTTCATCTTTCAGCAGGACAATGACCTTAAACACAAAATTAGAGCAACACTGCACTGGTTCACTGCAAAAACTGTCCATCTTACCAAGTTTTAAAATCTTGTATCAGCCAAAAAGTCTTTTTGATCTTGTTGTGAGACTGATTTACTAAACAAGAACTGATTGTGTAAGAATAATCTTATTTTTAGAATGTGTAAGATTATTTGTCTTGTCTGAAAATTTGACTCAAATTAAGTCAAAAATTTTCTGCCAGTGGAGTAAGAAAATTTTACTTGGTAAGATTCTTGAAATGAAAAAAAAAAAATGGACTCAAATCAAGTATTTCAAGAATCTTACCAAGTAAAATTTTCTTACTCCACTGGCAGAAAATTTTGACTTAATTTGAGTCAAATTTTCAGACTCAACAAGACAAATAATCTTACACATTCTGAAAACAAGGTTATTATTCTTACATAATCAGTTCTTGTTTAGTAAATCAGTCACAAAACAAGATCAAAAAGACATTTTGGCTGGATATAAGATTTTAAAACTTGGATAGGTGGACATTTTTTGCAGTGTTTAAAGCATAAAACACGGTGGGAACAGTAGGAGGTCATTGGAAGTGCGTCAGTTGATGTGATTAAAACATATACATCTACATCTACATCTACGTATACACATCAAGCTGAAATATTAAAAAAAAACACGTAAATGCCTTGTCACACTATGATGTTTTAAACAACTTATACCAACTTATGAAAAAAAAATCCACTAAATTTCTAATAAAAGTTAGGTATTTGATCAGTTTCTTAGCATTTCAGTATGTACATGCAAAAGAGGCTTCTAGTTGATTTTTTAAATTCCATCTTCAATAAAGATGTCTCCAAACCTTTAAGTTGGCATACATTATTTAGAACATGATAGTGTGACAGGGCCTTAAGCTTTGAACGATGGTGTTCAAATGTGAGAATAAATGATGCACAGCAGGCGATAGACTCACTTCTCAGACTTATTTATTTATAGAAGTGCAAAGTTTAGCACACATAACTCAGACCTGGTCCACTCCGTAACCCACAGCTTCACACCAGAGTCATGTCTGAAAATAATGTCACGATAAACAAGGGCGTAAAGAAATTTTAAAATGTCAAACATTATGTGTTTTTACAGAGTGAGTGGTGAGGCACATGTTGAATAGAGACTTGTAGATCAGCTGTTTGAAGTAAATGATTACAATCCATCACAAAGTATGAAATATAAGAGTATATCTAAAATTCAGTTAGTTGCAAAATGTCCTTCAGTTTGACATTTTGCTTCACCATCAGAAAAGCCACTCTTTTCTGCTTTCATCTATAAAATGACAAGATTTTGGGTTCAGTTTAAAACTGAGACCTCGAGGGATGGTTTGATCCGAGGGCAGCAGCAGGGTAAAGCAGAACCAGTTAGGTTTTGTAGATTGGTCCAGTTGAAACCCAGACCTCAGTCCATCTGAGGATCTCTGGTTTTTAAAGCTAAAGATTGTTGGGCACAAGCAGCACCAGCCTGAAGGAGCTGGAGCAAGTTGGTCATGAAGAACGGACAAATATTTCTGTAGTTCGATGGGCCGAGATCATGGAGACAAACCTGAAGACACTTGGTCCTGTAACTGCTGCAGAACATGGTTCTACAAAGAACAGAATTCATTGGGAGTGAACAGTTCAGCCCAGTCGGGTTTGCTGTTTTCTTTTTTGTCTTCTTGTTTCAACAATAAAACAGACGTTTTCTTTTGAAGCTCTGCTGTTGCGTATCTGTGTGGCCACCTGCACACACTCGGCGGCCTGATGCCGGTCCTCCACAGCCGACATCCACGAGGCACCCTGGAGCTGGAGCTGGGTGACTGGATGGACAACCGAAGGTGTGTGAGATCAGCTGACAGTATCTTCCACCCTTTTGTTGTTGCTGAGTGAGTTCTTCTTATGTCTTCGGGCAGGTTCAGAGTCCTGGCCTTTGACCACGACCTGCTGAGTTTCTCTGACCTGCAGTTTGAGCAGTGGCCTTCAGTGCTCATCACGAACCCAAAGGATGCACAATACTTCCACCCAGGGGTGGAGCCGCTGGGGCGGATGCGGCAGTCAACTCACATCAGGTGTTCATTCAGTTTTTTTTTGTTCAAAATGCTATTTTAACACTTTTTTATTCGATGTGTGTTTTGGTGCAAATGTAAACACAAGTTGGATATTTTCAGACATACAGTATTTCAATGTTTCTGGAATCCTTGGAGGGGGTGCTGGAGAGCGCTCCAAACAGGGACTCCCTTGTTCTGCTGGGGGAATTCAACGCTTACGTGGGTAATGGCAGTGAGAACTGGAGAGGCGTGGTTGGGAGGAACGGCCCCCCCGACCTGAACCCGAGCGGTGTTTTGTTATTGGACTTCTGTGCTCTTCATGGATTGTGCATAACGAACACCATGTTCAAGCAAAAGGGTGTCCAAATGTGCTCTTGGCACCAGGTCACCCTAGGCGGCAGTTTGATGATTGACTTTGTTGTCGTTTCATCTGATCTGTGGCCGCATGTTTTGGACACTCGGGTGAAGAGAGGGGCGGCGCTGTCAACTGACCACTACATGGTGGTGAGTTGGCTCCGTTGGCGGGGGGAGGATACTGGTCAGACCTGACAGACCCAAATGTATAGTGAGGGTCTGCTGGGAACGTCTGTCAGAGTCTCCCGTCAGATGGAGCTTCAACTCACACCTCCGGGGGAACTTCGAACACGTTCCTGGGAAGGTGGGGGACACTGAGTCCAAGTGGGCCATGTTCCGTGCCTCCATTGTTGAGGCGGCTTACCTGAGCTGTGGCCGTAAGATTGTCGGTGCCTGTCGTGGCGGCAACCCTCGAACCCGCTGGTGGACACCGGCGGTGAGGGATGCTGTCAGGTTGAAGAAGGAGTCCTATCGAGTTTTGTGGCCTGTGGGACTTCGGAAGCAGCCGATAGGTATCGGCAGTCCAAGCAGATTGTGCCTCGGGTGGTCGCTGAGGCAAAAACTCGGGCGTGGGAAGAGTTCGAAGAGGCCATGGAAAAAGACTTCCGTATGGCTTCGGGGCGATTCTGGCCCACCATCCGGCGTCTCAGGGGGGGAAAGCGGTTCGCCACCAACACTATTTATGGTGGGGATGGTGCGCTGCTGACCTCAACTTGGGACTTTGTGGGTCGATGGGCGGAATATTTTGAAGACCTCCTCAATCCTACTGACATGTCTTCCCATGAGGAAGCAGAGCCTGAGGACCCTGAGTTGGACTCTCCAATCTCTGGTGCTGAGATCACCGAGGTGGTTAAAAAGCTCCTTGGTGGCAAGGTGCCGGGGGTGGATGAGATTCGCCTGGAGTTCCTTAAGGCTCTGGATGTTGTGGGGTTGCATTGGTTGACGCGACTCTGCAATATCGTGTGGACATCGGGGGCAGTTTCCCTGGATTGGCAGACCGGGGTGGTGGTCCCCCTATTTAAAAAGGGGGACCGCAGAATGTGTTCCAACTATAGGGGGATCACACTTCTGAGCCTCCCTGGTAAGGTCTATTCGGGGGTTTCCTGAGAGGAGGGTCCATCGGATAGTCGAATCTCGGATTCAGGAAGAGCAGTGTGATTCTCGTCCTGGTCGTGGAACAGCGGACCAGCTCTACACTCTCAGCAGGGTCCTGGAGGGTGCATGGGAGTTCACCCAACCAGTCTGTATGTGTTTTGTGTAGTTGGAGCAGGCGTTCGACCGAGTCCCTCGGGGACTCCTGTGGGGGGTACTCGGGGAGTATGGGGTACCATGCCCATTGATACGAGCTGTTAGGTCCCTGAATGACCGGTGCCAGTGCTTGGTCCGCATTGCCGGTAGTAAGTTGGACTCGTTTCCAGTGAGGGTTGGACTCCGCCAAGGTTGTTCTTTGTCACTGATTCTGTTCATAACTTTTATGGAAAGAATTTCTAGGCGCAACCAAGGTGTTGAGGGGATCCTTTTTTGTGACCTTAGGATCACATCTCTGCTTTTTGCGGATGATATGGTCCTATTGGATTCGTCAGATCATGATCTCCAGCTCTCACTGGAGCGGTTCGCAGCTGACTGTGAAGTGGCCGGTATGAGGATCAGTGCCTCCAAATCCGAGACCATGGTCTTGAGCCAGAAACTGGTAGCGTGCTGTCTCCTGGTCGGGGAGGAGGTCCTGCCCCAAGTGGAGGAGTTCAAGTATCTCAGGGTCTTGTTCATGAATGAGGGAAGAATGGAGTGGGAGATCGACAGGTGGATTGGTGCTGTGTCTGCAGTGATGCGGCTGCTGTACCGGTCTGTCGTGGTGAAGCGGGAGCTGAGCTAGAAGGCGAAGTTCTCGGTTAACTGGTCGGTCTACGTTCCTACCCTCATCTATGGTCACGAACTTTGGGTAGTGACTGAAAGAACGAGATCGCTGATACAAGCGGCCGAAATGAGTTTCCTTTGCAGGGTGGCTGGGCTGTCCCTTAGAGATAGGGTAAGAAGCTCAGTCATCTGGGAGGGACTCTGAGTAGAGCCGCTGCTCCTCCACGTCGAGAGGAGCCAGTTGAGGTGGCTCAGGCTTCTGGTTAGGATACCTCCTGGACACCTCCCTGGTGAGGTGTTCCAGGCACGTCCCACTGGGAGGAGGCCCGGAGGAAGACCCAGGGCACGCTGAAAGGACTATGTTTCTTGGCTGGCCTGGGAACGCCCTGGGATTCCCCCGGAGAAGCTGGCCCAAGTGGCTGGGGAGAGGGAAGTCTGGGTCTCTCTGCTTAGGCTGCTGACACTGCAACCCGACCCCAGATAAGCGGCAGAAAACGGACGGACAGTATTTCTGTCTTTTTTTTTAAACTTCTGACATTTTTTTACCTTCTGAAGGGTCTTGGCCTTCTCTGAGGCTATGATCACTGCAGTGCACGTTAGTGTCGATGGAGAAGCTCTGGGGAAAGGCCACTCTGCTGGAGGCCCACTTTATGTTCTGCTGTGGGATCCGTCTCTTTACCTCACTGGGCTGCACGTAATCAAAGTTAAAGTGGAGGTGAGTGCCGCACTCACGTGTCATCAGCTTACAGACCGAAAGGGTTGAGAGAGTTTCTTATAACTGTTCTTGTCTAGCATTTACACTGACATGCTTTTTTCTTCGTGGAACTCGTGGATCAGGACTCCGCAGGCCGCTCGGTGGTGAAAGAGCAGCACTTCACTCTGGAGGACGGTCTGACTCCCAGCTTTAGTTTCGTGCAGTCCTTCATCCTCCTCACAGACCACTACATCCTGGGTCGAGTCCTCTTCATATTCACGATGCTGTTGAATGTCATCGTGCTCCTTGCTTTCAGATTCCATCAGCTCCCTAATGGCAAAGGTGAGTTTTTTCTGATGATACATTTCATGTTAAGATGATCGCCATAAACCTGAAGCTGTGGCACGTGTTCAGAAGTTTACATCCACTCTTTAATGGTGTAAAGTCATCATATTTTGGAACTATTGGGGACTATTATAGACTTAAATATATAGATCACTAGACTGAGTCCCGCCCATACTATCCACTGTTAACGTCTGTGACAGCATGGAGGAGCAGAAACAGAGACCAAACAGGGCAACAGCTCACAGCCTCCATAGAAACTAATAGATAAATAGCAAGCTGAACTGGATCAGTTTCACTGATTATCTGTCATGTTTTTACAATAAAATAATAATTATCTTAATTTCATTCAACAATCATGTAAAACAGCAGATTTATACCAGAAAAATATATAATTTATAAGTAACAATGATCTAAACCAGACCTGAAGTCAGCCTGTAACTCAGACTTTAGCAAGTTGAAAAATGATTCCTCTGACAGAAACCTAAAAATACTCACATTTATGATATTATTTTACACTCTGTAGGTCTAAATATTAATCAGAGGACAAATCAGCTGTAATATTTAATAGTTTGTGTTAAATTGTTGCATGATTCAACAGTGCTAAACTCTGTGTACTGTATATGCGCTCCACAAGCTAATATCTGCTAATCAGTTCAATAAATAACAGTGATTACATCAACTTTATAAGATTATTTTAATTTTAAACTGTTACATTATGTTCTGCTCAGATCACATTGAGCTAAATAAGATCAAATCTGATGACTTGTGTTGTGAAATGAGACGTTTTCTGTTTATCTTCTGTTAATAAATCCATAACACAAACAGCTTTTCTGGCATTATTTAAAACATTAGATAGATTATATAAACTGTAAAATATTAATAATAATTGGGTTAATATTATTATTAATAGTTTTAATGATTTCTACATCGTCAGTCCTTTTTTCTGCTCTGTTGTCAACATGTACAGCAATGGGAAATCCAGACAGTTGCCCGTTTAGCGTTAGCCGTTAGCTTCACCAGCCGATCACACGGTCACGTGGTTTCTGCGCACTCCAGCTGTTCTATAGAGCCTCCTTGGGGACTATTTGAACTGCTTTTTAAGAGTGAAATGATTGTACATCGTACAATCTATGATTTTTTAAAAGTTGGTAATTTATTTAGGATTTTCTCTGATTCACGCCGTGTCGAATGTATCCACACATTCATCAAAACATTTTAAAAAGATGTGCTGAAGGTCTTAATGCTAAGACCTGGTAACTTTTCATTAGTGATCATGATTGGATCAAAAGGCTTTGTTTGACAGCACTTAAATGAATATTTACTACTTTGGGGGAAAGTATTGTAAATTTACATGGGTTGAAAAGGTATTTTGGAGCCATTTCTAAATGAATTCAGATTCTAAGTTCATGAGGTCAAACAGTGGTACATAAGTCCAATTTGCCTCCACCAAATATCTAACCAGAAGCTTATTGATGGATAAAAAATATCCTGTGGTCAAGTTGCAACCTGTTCCTATAAACTTAGCACAAAAATGAGGAAATCTGCTGTTGGTAGATTATTTCTTTGTTATGACAATTTGCTTGATTGGAGAACCAGAAGCTCAGAACAAGTGTCGATAGCAACAGCAAACTAAACTGTTTGGCAGAAAAGATTTGGTTAAATTTTCATGTGTGCAACCCACACACTCAGCTCTACTGCCCATCCTACAAACGCATGTTCCTTACAAATGTGGCACCATTTAAAAGGGAAATTAACAGCCTTTCCACCGGTAGAAGATTACTGCAAAGAAGAGTTGTTACAACACACAAACACACCCATCCTTACTTTTTGTGCTAAATATAGACTGTATTTAACTAACATTAGTGGAGGTGTATGAATACATTTGAGCCTCTGTATAATGTTGACCTGATGTGGACCAGAGAAAAGCCACAGTAAATTCAAACTCACTGTATTTTTAAACATCCCTGATTGTTGTATGTTGCGCAATCATTCCACCTGTGAACAAGAACAGTTCACACAAAGCAATAAAAGCTCCAAATTGCTGTGATGTCCACTGTCGTGATGAATGGAGGTGAATATTGGATCGTAGCTTCAGGAATGTTTTCTTCTCCTTCCATCTTTAGGTTTCACAGGACTCACCTCTTCAGTGTGTTTCTCGCTTCACATTATAAGTAAAACAAACTCCTTCTACTACTCTCTGCTGCTGTTCAACCTCTGCACGGCCCTCGGTGAGTTAACCTCTGTCCTTTTGTTTAGTTCTCCTTTTGCTCTTTACAGTTTTGTAGCCACAAATACACAGCTAATATCAGAATATACATATTAAAGTTGGAACCTTGTGCAGTTTGTGAGTTAATAATTTTTTTTTTTTCAAGAGAACCCTTCCTTGGCTCTGCCACATTGTAACCACTCTGTGCTGGTATCGTGTGTTCCTTCAGGCCCGTGGTTTATAGGAGAGCTGATAGATGGCCACAGTGGCGCCTGCTTTTCCTTTGGAGTGTTCATCGACGGACATTTCCTGGAGGGCAGTCTCACATACGTCGTCGGAGTCATACAAGTAAGATTTGAATCTTGTGAAGCACATCTTCACCCCCCCCCCCCCCCCAATCTGCTAAGTTTTTCCTCTCAGTCTGTGTTCGAATTGTCCACTCGTTCACCGAAGTGTCCTAAAAACTCGTCACACGCTGCAGTAAAGGTACTGTGCAGAAAGTGAAGACTCATTAGAGGAAGTAAACCACAATGCATTGTGGTCTGAGCTGATACAGTAGGCTAATGGAGGCTAATGCAACATCTGAAGCTCTTTATTGTGACGTTCAGACTTGTTGAAAGTGCCTTTAATTATCCAGACTTAAGGTGACTCTTCTCCTCCTCTGTCTGAGCAGTGGGGGTTGAATAATTATCAAACAAATTTAACAGAAAATCCTAAAGGGATCCTTGATTAGTTGTAACATTAGACTTTATTTAATAAACATATATTTTAACTGTAAAATAAAGACTGTAAAAATACTGTAGGATGTTCAGTTTTTATAATTTTTCATCTAAAAGTTTAAAAATATATTACACAGTTGGGGCCATTTTATTTACCCACAAAGCATTCTGGGTAAATGATAACGTGAATAGGTCATCGGTGCGAGGCTGCTAGCGAGCTATATCCACCCTGAAGGTTAATCTTGGACAATATCTGATGA